>NC_031775.1:23938273-24214688 GCF_001522545.3 Parus major
TTTTTTTTTTTTTTTTTTTTTTTTTTTTTTTCCCCCCAAAAACTGGTGTTGCTGATCAGGCTTGTGATGGAAGGCAAAGCCACAACCACACGGGGGAGGAGCTGATTGGAAACCAGAGAGAGAGGGAGAGAGAGAAGAGCAAATCCTGGCTGGTGATTTCTCCCGGCTGCCTGTGTGGAAGTCACAGCTCGCTCCTCTCCCGCTCGCTCTCTCTCTGCTCCCTCTCACTTCGCTGCTTCTGCATCACACTCCTCCCGCAGCCGCCCCGCCAGGCCGCCCCGTGCCTGTGTCGTGAGTGGCTGGTTACTCACTCCCCCTCTCTCACACATACTCCACAGACGGACTTACCCCAACTTTTAAACTCGTATCATCCGACCCCTTCCTCCCCTGTGCTTCCCATCAGTTCAGACCCCTAAAGCCTGCTCCCCAGCATACTGGAACCTCCACATATGGACTGGAAACAGATGTGCAAAGTGAAGGAACAGTTACACGCGTGTGTGTATAGTCTTCCCAGAGGAAATGTTTTCATTCCATTCATTAAGTGGTTTTAAATGTCTGAGCAAGCTCTGAAGTAACCTTTATTTTTTCCCTCATCCCGTGACTGATGTAAGTGCATTGGAGTTGCTCAGAATAGGCACCTGTGCTTGCATTCACAGAGGGAAACTCGCATTTCTACCCCTCTGTTTCCTCCTCCGCTTGTGCTTCACTGTACTGTCGTTTACAGTAGCTGCCGATGCTTAAATCTCTCATGCACGGCAGAGATGTACCCACAGAAATGCTGATGGAGACAGGGACAAGCTTTGGAAATGAAATGACAGCGCTTGGAGAGGGAGATTCCCCTCCAGTGGTTTATCAGCAGAAAAAAGCCCTTGTTGCTCTAGCTGTCTCTCACGCTTTTAGGACCAGCAATTCCTCCCCCGGGAGCTGTGCTCCTCTCTCAGTACGTGTCCTCCCCGGGAGCAGCAGCAGTGGTGGCCGGAGGAGATCACCGAGGGCTGCCTGCAGAGGCTGGTGTGTGCTGGCCACGGGAGCTGCTGGTCCCTGACCACAGACAGCACTGTGGTTACTGCCCCCACAGCAGGACAGGGCCCGGAGCTTTGACAGGCACTTCCAAATGCCCACGGGCATAAAAACTGGGGGGAATTTAAAGCTGTTCCTCCGGAATTTTATTCCATCCCAGTCTGCCTGCTCTCACTCATTCCCCTTTGATTTACGGGAGAGTTTATTTTTTAATTAATATTTTTAACATTTCCTTCCTGACACAGAAGACCTTATTGATTTTTTTTTTTATTATTTTTTTTTTTGGCAGGGCATTTCAGAAAACGATTTACAGATTCGTTCCACATTCTTCTAGAGATTTCACTCAAATTCTCACTGGTGACACGTCTTGGGATATTAGCACAAGAGCAGAGGTGAAGGGAGACTCACAGTAATTCAAGCTGGGCATAACTTCACGCTGCTTACAACAATGATGGATTGTCTGCAATGTAACCACCTGACCTCAGCTAAATCTACCAATTAACTGCATACCTGTTTCCACATCTCCCAGCTAAATGGTTACTATTAGTTACAGCCTGTCAAGCAATAACAATAATTAACACACTTAAACAGCTCCTTTCCTTTGCTAAGCCCAAAGCTCCTCAGAAAGGCCAATTTGCATAAATTGTATAAATGGAGGAAACTGAGTCACAGTATGATCAGCAAAGTAGTAATGATTGGAGGTGAAGCTACTTTATTATCAGCCCAATCCTTTATTTTCTATAGATTGTCCAGGTGGATCTATCCCAGAGGATCAACTAAAAAGCATCACCTTCCCAGCACAAGTCTCTTAAGGAGGCTTTAATCTAAAGGAATGAAATTCAGGAATGAGTAGGTGAGACAGAAAAAGAACTTGGAAGAAGGAAATTAGTAAAGAGGTCAGAGGAAATTTCTCTTGGGATTGTAATAGAGATTTGCACGCCAATGAGTGGCTAATGCTGAGGAGAGAAACAATCTAGCTGTCTCCTTTAGGCAGGTGATTATCTCTGGATTGTGATGAGTGGCCAGTGGGTGATAGGGATGTGTCTGGTGGAGCTCACCTTATACACTGTGAACACTCTACACCTGCAGAGCTCTTCAGCAAATGCACAAGAATCAGTCATGGAGAGAAAATACTGGATCCAACCTGAGGACCAGAGACACATTTTCCAGCACAGACCTTGTTGTGGGTGGATACAGGACAGACACATGCAGTATGAGCCACCTTCCCCTGAGCCCTGTTTTCAGGAGTTATCAGTTTAGGAGATTCCAACAGCAGAAACTGCACCTGATCCCTTACTTTTATTAAGTAGTAGCAGGACTTTTAATGGGCCCGTCTCCCCAAAATTTGTATAATCTGTATTTATACTCTTGGTGTCTGAGGCAAGCTGTGATAGTCAATCTTACAATCTGATTATGTGTACTTTTGAATACTCAGGGTCTGCTCTTATCTGAGAGAGACATTTTAAATCACTGTAATCTAATCTTGCTGCCAGCCATCTTTTTGCCACAGATGATGTGATGATTGAGCCATCAGAGATAAGAAACTGGAGTCTTTGGCACAAAAGAATAATCTGCTGTCCTTTGACGTAAGGGATAGTTTCCTCAGTTGGGAGCAGGGTTCATATACTCAGACAAGAAGAGGGTGTGATGTGACTGAGCTCCATGGCTGTGCCCATGAGAAAGGAAAGGCTGCCCTAGTGAGTACCCAGACCTGAGACACCACCTGATGTGATATTTCAATACCACGTGTCCAGCTCCAACAACTGGTGAGAAGGTGTTTTCCATGAGAGCTGCTACACTACCTGGTCAGGAGACTTCTGTTTCACACCTCCAGTATTGCCTGGGGAGAGGGGATATGAGCAAGCCATGGGAGCCATGGAACAGGAGGCAATCATTAGCAATATAAAACATGACACCATGAGAGCAAATTAAAATTGTGGCTTTTAGCTGGCCTCTTCAGCCTCTGCTTTTGCCAGGATGTGCAGTGGCAGGGGGTTTTTCTCTGCACCAGGAGGAACTACCTCAAAGGCAGAGATCTACACATACACCAGAGTGTTGGGGGAGTTTCTTCCTTCTGGATTCAGGAAGAACAAGCTGGAATCTAGTGAAGGGAGTAGATACCAGATCTAGGTATCAGTTGCAGTGGAGCAAGCATCTTCCTCAGGATTTATGTAGCCTTGAGAAGCAGGAACAGCATGAAACGTGGATGAGTACACAAATCTTCACTTGAGACTGGGCAGGTTCTGAGACAGGTGGAAATATGGGCTTGGTCAAGGACATAAATCCTTATGACAGTGATTGCAATAATCTGCCATCTGCAGGAATCCTTTCCCCTGGAGTGTTTCATACTCTCAATCTGAGACTACCTGTGAAAAATGTGGTCCTGAGAGACTTCCTGGCTCCACAGTATTCCTGTCTCCCGAAACATGCTAGATGATGGACCCTGTATGATGGAAGCAGCTCAGGGGCTGTGTCAACACTGCCTGTACTGTGATGGAGTAGGAAGGGAGAAAAAGGAATGAAAGAGGATACAGAGAAGGAAAGAGAGTTGGGTGGGCTTAACCAACTGAGTTTTTAGTATAAGGCAGAGGCTTAATATAACCTGGCCTTTTGTGAATCTGAATGTCTTTTAGGCAAAGGAGTATAATCTCTCCCCAGTAAATATTTGTATAATCAGGATTTTGTGAATCTACACTCATTTTAAGTCATGAGTTTTCTCAGAGAAGACTGTGTAATGAAGGGAGACCAAGAAGAACACTGCTCCATTGATTCCTATCAAGCCATGGTGAGTGATGAATACTGTAGTTTGACATTACACATAATTCCTCCAAACGGAATCTCAGTCAAAAAAAAACAAATCAGGATACAACAGATATTGTTGCAGTTTCCCTTAGGGGAAAAAAATTACTTTCAGCTGTAAATATCTCAAAAAGACTATTTTTTTATTCTAAATAGGGTTTGGATGCTTCAATCTTTAAATAAAATAGGGACTAATTATATATGTCAAACCAACTATTTCCAAGTGCTTCTTGTTTCACTGAACAAATGGAAATTATTTAGCTCTATGGTTTATTTTGTAGCAATAGGTAGAAAATTGTTACATAGGTGTTATTATAAATAAATCCTGTAACATATTGGGTCAATGCATTTGACAAAAAATGATCCAAATATATGAAAAAAAATCTGGAACTGAAAGAAAATCTCTTATCTACTTCCACTAAGTTTCATTTCCCTTCCTCAGACTATTTTTGGAAAGGTGATTGAACTATTTATTCTTGACACTAATAATTCCTCTAAATTAATTAACATGAAATCTCTCCTTTGTTACTCCACACAATCAAACCCCAAACCAGTGCTATCCTAAAATTAGGCTGCTGCAGCTTTTAACAGGGACTCCTATTCATCTGCAAATGTGTTGCGATTTTGCTTTAGTTGCCATAAATATTAACAGCGAGGGCTTTTTGTTCTTTTACTCCCTCTTGCTGCAGCCTGTTGCAAAGACCGAGGTTTAAAGTAATCTCAAGAAAAGTGCAAGACTTTGACACTTTATAACTCTGAGAGCCATTTTGCTTTGCTAAATCCTCAGGTGGAGAGTTCATGAGCTCATTTATCTGGCAAGGGGGCTGGGTGGTGAGCAGATTCAGTCAGTGTGATTGCCTCCAAGTACAGGGGGGTGCTCAGCACCAATACCTGGTTGCAGTTTTCCTCAAATTCTGTTTATATTGAAATATCTAGTCATGCTTATTACCCAGCAGCTCTCTGAGGACAGTAGGACTTGTCTGGAGTTTCTCCTCTGGAAATTCTCTTATGTAATTCCTCAGTTTCACTTCCATTTCTGGATCCAGAGTGTTTTCACACCATCCAACCAACCACAAATGGAACAGCAAACCCCACACCCACGCTACAGAGTCTGTATTTTATTCTCTGAGTTCAGACCTCCCTCCTGCTCTTACAGCTGCAGATATTTCCTGGGCCAGCTGTGCCCAGGTGATAAACCAAGGGTGGATTTGCCATGGGAGGAATTAAGCTCCCTTCCCTCTCCAAATGAGCTCATACTCCCAGTCAGGTGTATAAGCACAACCATATCCGTGCTGGTGTTGAATCCAGCACTCTGCCACAATCCTGAATCCTGTTTCTTCTCTTGTGACATCTGCTCCTCTGTGCTGGCCTCGAATTTCACTGTTGCAGTGCTCCTCTCCCCTTGTTATCTGGACACATCAATCCATTACCACCCTGTGCTCCTGAGTGTTGCTCCCCTGTCAGGGATTACCGTGGGATTCAGGAGCAAAAAAAAAAAACAACACAGGCCACAGAAGACAATGGATGAGAAAATCTGCTGCTTGAAATTCCCAGCTGACATTCTCTCTTGATCAGCTTTTGCAGCCTAAGAAACCTGGAAAGCTGCCCTGAAAAGCTGGTCTTAGATTCTGCTGGGTTTCATAGTTGGTTGAGTGTAAAGCAGAATTGCAAGAACTGCACTTACATCAGGACTGCACTTTGCAGCTGAGGAGAAAAACGAGCTGGAGCTCACAGACAGAATGAGCTGTATTATAACAACTTTGAAACTAGTAAACAGTGGCAAAAGGAGGAAGTCTGAGGTGGATCTTGTAGTCAACTCATTCACCACTGCCAATATGAATGATAACCACAGGGATGACCCAGCAATTGTCACATTTCATCCTGACTGTTTTAAAGCAACCCCATAATACCCAGAAGGTTTTTGCCATCAATAACTAAAATGTATGCTGTGAACACTTCCAACCACATGAAAGGCAAGAATGCAACCAGGAAAAATGAGAATGAATTTAGCAAGTCATGCTTGACCACGGTGATGGTCTTCAGCTACTAAACAGCTGACTGTTTTAACATGGCCCCAACACAGTCTCATGGTAAACTGAGGACTTATGGGCAGGTTGGAGAATCAACTGACTAGAAAACATCTGAGGTTTGCATTGGGATTTCTATTTACAAATAAGGCAAACTGCATTTTCTAATGTAATGCTACTAGCATTGGTGGCACTCACTGCCAAAATACCTGGGGACTGTTGTGCTATAGCATCCTAAATTTGGCCATACGAGAAAAACTGGCCATGACCTGACTGTCTCTGTTGTTCCTGTGGGCATGTATCTCCTCTATATCTGACTCTCAGCAAGTTCCTTTCTCCTTTTGTTGTGTGGAGATACAAACTTCAAACTTTCCTTTCCCTGACCAACAGAGGGTCTCTGCAGCTATTCACAGACATTTGCAAGTGCCTTATCCGTGTCCACTGCGTGATTTTCATTCCATCAACTTCTAATCCTCTCCAGTTCCTCAGGAGAATCTTGGCTGCTGGATGCCTTGGAACCTTGCAAATCTGCAATTTGAAGCAGACTGATCAAGTGCAGATAATAGTTTCCTGTGAACAATAAATATCAGTCAGAGTCTGACTAACCTTCCACAGAGTCAGGATACTTCTGTAACATAAATCTTAAAAGCCTAAAAGGCATAAAAATCATTTGTATTTTCTTCCTTTTTCAGAGAACACTGAGCTTTAGTCATCACTGGGGAAGTTCGCCCGACATTCTCTCAACTCTGGGTTTATCTGCATTGACAGGACAATAAAAATTCTTGTCTGTCACTCTACTGCCATCACCTTTGGCTTCTGCACTTGGTTGTGGAAGAATTTAATGGAGGTAAGAGAATAATGATGAAGAGAAAAAGATTACAAACTTAATGGCCTGTGAATGGTGTTTATCGTTTGTCATCATTACAGATGGTGTTTTCTTGCTTGTGCACCTTGCTTGATTTCTCTTAGCCAGAAGTGTTGATGAAGTAGAAGTTCCAGGTACAACAGAAGATAAAATTCCTAATAGAAGAAAGAAACCTTTCTACTTTAAACTACCTTTTTCCTGCAAGAAAAGTAAAAAATATATGAAAAAAATGAGAACCCTTGAGGCTGATGGAAGATGTGAGCTTGCCCATTGACAGTATTTTATTTCACTTTTGAAAAAATGACCAGAAAAAAATTTCTGTGAGGCAACTCTGTCCTGCTTCACTGATGCATTGTTTCTTAAGTCACGGTCAGAAATCCTTTTCTGGAGACAGTTACATCACTCACAGGTCAACCAGCAGAGCTTTCCCTGCACACACTCCCATGTACACAATCAGGAGAGAAGAATCTGGTCATCAGTTAAACCTCTTCTCATTAATTCAGCCTTCTCTGCCTAAAACGAGGTGGAGGATACTCACACGAATTTTGCTGCTGGATGATAAGCAGTGCAGACATGCACATCTGCATAGTCAGAGACACCTTCCCTACTGGGGCAGCTGTTTGGAAAGTTAATGTTTTCGTGGGATCTCTCTGGCCAGAATCCAAGGCAGATGAAGAGAGGGAAGCTTCCTCTCACCTTTTCTCCCTCCAGCCTGGCAGCTCCTTCGGCAGCTTCTCAGGTCTGTGGCATCCAGCTATGATTTTGTAGCTTGGTGGGACAGGGAGAGATGCACCCTCTAAGGAGGGAAGAAGAAACAGTCCTGAGAGACAACTTGTCAGTCCCACCTTAGGGGAGAAACTCTAATCTTCCAGAAGGAAGGATTTGGAATGGGTGGTGGAAAATCAGGAGAAAATGCGAAGGAAATCTGTATTTCTTTGTTGCCAATCTTTTCATCATGAATCATGTAGTGAATTTCAGGCTCCTGGTGTCATGGGTTTATATAAGATTTTAAACATTCTTCTTCTGTTTTCTTTTTACTTAAAAAAAAAAATAAGAAAAAAGAGCTAGTCCTCTTAACTGTGGAGAACAGTATGAAGACAAAGCTCCTGTTTGCTCTAAATCTAATCTTAAGTGTTCCAACACAAAAAACAAAGCCAAAGCAGTAAAATTAAAATATTCCACTTGAGCACATCAGAAAAGAAGGGTTTCTCTTTCTTTTTTCTTTTTTTCTTTTTTTTTTTTTTCCTTTAAAAATAGTCTCTGGAGTTATTTTTGCCAGCCACAACAGTTTTTTTAAAATATGTATATTTAAAACAAATAAGTTTATTCTTAGATACATAAAAGGGAAATAAAAATATTTTTCTAGCTAGACAATCTGTTACAATTACCTTGAAATTAATATTAGATTTCTGAATCTCTTTGTCCCTTTTTTAAACTCCATTTGTCATGGAATTTTTAAAAAAATCAGTTATTTGTTTGATTTAAATTAATTGGGATGTTTACCAGAACACCTTGCAATATAAAAATAATTTCTTGCTATAAGTCTGATACTAAATTTTTTTCTTGCCCACAGCTCTTAGCAATTTATCTGGGACATCTGAGGGTGTAGCACCTGAAAGATTAAAGCTCATATACAAATATTTGCTTCTAGTAAACAGGACCCTGATAATGTAATTTTAGGGTTAAACTTGATATTAGGCATAAAAGAACTCTATAAAATAATTTCAAAAAAGTTAAAAATTATGTCAGATTTTGATCAAAAGATTGAACCAAAAAAGAGAAAGAAGTCCCCTCATCATCAATAAAAAACCCTTTCTCTAGAAGAATGAGATTTATTAAATAAGGGTGATGAAAAAACAATAACTCTGTCAGTTTAATACATGCATACACCCACAAAGGTCAATAAATAGCCCAAGTAATGGAAGGAACTCATAAACGATGTTTCTGCTGATTTCATTGCAAGCATTTCCTGAGATTACTTTTATTTTTGTGAATATTGTTGCTTGGAAAGCTCTGTTTAATATCTAGTCTCACATCAAGAAAGCTTAGGGGGAAAACTCCATTTGCATGTATTTTCATGCAATTAATAACATTCAGGGTTTGTGCTTTTCTTATGCCAAAACTGTGCTTGCCAGCGTTTGCAGCCCTCCAAACACACATGTTAATCCAAGTCTGAATCACTCTGATTTCCTCCTCTGTTTGAAACAATGTTTGTTCAAAAGATATTAAGTGTGCTTCTCTTTTGTCTTCATTCATTCCAGACTAGTTTTTAACATTTTTATCCAGACTCCTTGATATTCTGTTTTAAAATGGCTTCAATTTTCCAGTCTGACCAAGCCTCCGTGTGCATTTTGGTTCTTTTATGCCTGATTGCAATCAGTGGGAGTCTCTTCATTGATTTCAATGGAATTTGGATCAAGTTCATTTGCAGCATAACTTACATATGTTTGCTGTCATGGAATAAGCCAGCTCTCAGTGCAGAAGCATCCAGGGAACTTGAGAGAACAAGGAATAAATTCAGGGTCTCTGATCTTGTTTGGGAGGAACTTAAGCAAGTCCTGGTTTATTAGTGGTGACTGCCCTACATAACACATCTTGAGTGTCTGCCCTTTAACTACAGTAAAAGCTTCTTTTCTGACTCAGGCTCTCCCAGTAGTCAGCTCATTTTAATATTTTTTATGGTGCCTCTGTCTTCTGCAAGATTTCCTTCTCATGATTTCAAATACTCATTGACACACTGGGCATTTTGGTGTTTTCAGCATCTGTTGACTCTTTGAGGTTCAAACTCTACATCTTTTATAGTTTGATTCTTTTTTCACTTTCCAAAAGAGGTGAAAAATTAAAAAACAAGGCATGGGGCCTGGATTGGTTCTTTGTTTTGTTTTGTCATGTAGGTGCATCATTCTGCACAATCCTATTTTGTCTTTGTTGTTGTTGTTTTTGCCAGACAACATAATTATCTTGATTGGTGGGTAGCCAAGAAAGTTTTAATTAGATCCAGGGGGATTTGAGCAGGACTATGTATTAAAAAAAATGCAAAACAACGTTGCTAGAATTATTGTTTATTTATGTTGTGAAGCATCCTCTGTAAAATATGATATTGCCTCTTTGCATTTCCACTTCTGCCCCCTCTTCTCCTGCCTTGCTCTTTCCCTCGGTTCACAGGGAACGGTGAACTGGCGTTAACATCCTTACACTGAGCCAACCCTGCCAAGCTGTTGCTGCTACAAAATTGTCCTGCAGCTCAACCCATGCCAAACAGAGCCATTGATCCTCCAGCTTGTGCCAGCTGAAAGGAGCACAGGATGAATATCCAGCTTTGTGGAAGGGCTGACAAGTGATTTGGGGCAGGCGATTGGCACGGACATCAGTGAGCAGCACTGAAGGCAGGGAGAGGACAGCACTCAGGAGATCTTTCTGGCTGGTTATAGGTACTAGCTTTTGACTGGAAAAGGGCTGTTTTTTAGTTATTCAGTAATCTAAAAATATCCTGGTAATGAATTAACCTGAAGACGGGGGAGGGGGATAAAAACCCACGCATATTGATTTTCTAAAAGCAGGCAGGAATGCTGTTATTTTGCAATTAACATTCAGCATTAGAGGACAATCCAGCTGGAAAGAACCAGCTAAGCAATTCCAAGTTTTTGCTTTCTGAACTTTTTATAGTGATATTTTTCTCATTTAACTTCTTAAAAAAGAAAGACAATTTAGACAAAAAGAAAGAAAGACAAAAGAAAGAACAATTTAGGCCATTTCTTTGGCATATGGGGATTAACTTGTTGGGCACCAGTGGCATGGCCATGGTACGAATCCAGCTGTTCTTGCCGAATCAGAAGGTATTAATAAAGGCTGACCCTGCTCCAGTACTGGAGGAAAGTGTGAGACAAACCATCTGAATGCAGTATTCACTATAAGGAAGCTTCTCAATAAAATTCAGAGCAGGTCTGTGTTTCTGGTGAGACTGGTGAGGAGCTCTAGTCTGATTTTGGCTGAATCACCCTTTCATTTCCTCTCCTCTGTTCTATTCTGTCTGGTATAGTGTGCATGGCTCTTCCTATGGCTTAGCATACTCAAGGCTCACCAGATTCAATGGTAAACAATGAGTAAAAATGATATCATCACATCCAGCCCCTTCAAGTCCCCTTTAGTGGCCACTGAGTGAATGTTTACAGCTGAATGCTGTGACCAGGAGCAGCCTCCACCACAAACCCAACAGGCTCTCCACTGGATGCTGCAACTCATGTTATGTACCCAAAGCAAAGAGCATTGATAGCAGGGAAGAGGACTGGGAAATTGCCACTGAGTAAACATGTGCACACACAGATCAACATATGTTCACATAAAATGAGATCTTTACTTTTTAAACAGGTTTCTGAGATCCTGTCTGAAGTTTCAAGTTTTCTATGCTTCCTGAATTTTTATCTTGCTCTCCTGCAAGTTGCCATTTTCAATTAACTTGTGCAGGGGTGAATTCTACTGAGTCTAAGAAACAGCAGAGGTTGTCTGGCCAACAGCATATGCTGTATTTCCATGTAATTTGTCCCTTTTTTCCCAAATGCTCAAGGGAATCTGGCTGCAGAAACTTCATATTGGGACTTTGTCTGGTAAACAAGTTGAGGAAACAAGTGCTGAAATAGAATTCAGCTTTTGTACATCTAGGACTTGGCAAAGCATTTGGAAAAACTACAAGCACCCATTACTACTATACTGATACAGAAATTTTGCCAGATATTTCTGAACAGTTTTGCATAAATTCCGATATATACGTTCTTATTTAGCAAATGTTTATTTAGCTATCACTGTAGTTTTCCTTTAAGGGTGCAGGAAGGGCCCAGGGAGAGTGACAAAACCACCAGCTTTTACTAGGAATGATATGCCCTGCAGCCATACTGTGTGTTTAGAGTCTGGAGACAAATTTTAGGGCCTGGATTTATTTATAGTGTTTAATAGATGCTTTGATAATTATTTGCATGGGAATGGAAAACAAATTCTCCAGATTAAAAACCATAAAGAAAGCTTGTTTGGATTAGCATGATCAACCGAAAGTATCCATTTGATTCGTGGTGTATATATATAATTTACTGAGCTGCAAAATAAACACACTCTACTGTTCCTCTGTTGAAGGCTCCAGCTGTAAATATTTCATTACTCTAAAAATGTATTACTATTAGATAGGTCTCTTAATATTCAGCAGAATCAAGTTTTAAGAAATAAAATAAAATATAGTTTCTGTTTCCTGGAGAATCATTTCTAAACATAAGATTTCAACTGGGTGAAAATTGCAGTTCCACCTGTTGGGTGCCAGCAGAATTGTCCCACAAATAAGTAGGAGTTTTCTATTAGCTTTGAAGGCATAAACAACCCCTCCTCTTATGAGTGCAGGTGTAATCACATCATGACCTGGTCTGTCTCCCCCTGTCCTGCTTGCAGTTCATCATCACCTCTGAGGAAAACAGGTCTGCTCCTCATTGTTACACAAGGAGACAAAGACTAGGTGAGGAAAAGGGGAAACTCATCAGGCAAACAGAAACCTCATCCACAACAGGAGAGAGAAGCAGAGCACAGACTCCCTCTGCTCATAAAGTACTGGAAATAGTCACAAGCACAAGGGAAGAAAGACTTGTGACAAAGGCTGGGGGTTTCACAGCACAAAGGTCCCACGGGGCCATTGTAGAAAGACAGGCAATGACCTGGTGACACCAGCATTGGAGCTTTTCTTTATACAGCCAGGACACTTCTGGTGATCTTCCTGCCTTACTTGAAATGAACAAAACCCATGCTTTCGTAGAGGCTTTCAGGATGGTTTCTTCCTGACTTTGAAGAAGAAGAAGAAAAAGAAGTAATTCTTTGGTGGTTTTCCATTGTTGGAAAGCTTTTTCTGAGGGAAAAAAAAAATAAACAAAAACCTGGGGTGTTTGGGAAATAATTTGATAGTGTTGGGGTAGTAATTTGATAGTGTTGGGGTAGTTCTTTTTATTCAGGAACTGATGGTTTTTTTGCTGTCAAAAAACTGACACTGTAAGAACAGAATTAAATATGAGTGCATAGATACATAGTAAGGTTTTTCTTCTGTGTGTGATATACCAAAGCCACAAATACTCACACATGTCTAAGGAGCTCATTTGCTGCCCACAATGAACATTGCCACTAACTATTCCACTTCTCAAGGATAGGTCCCCATAAAACAAACAGTTTGCCTCAATATCACAAAGTACCACTTCTTTCAATTTATTATTGTGCTTCTTGAAATTCTTAAGGAGCTCCAAACAGAACATTGAACATAGACCACAGTCCCTTCATATAAAAAGTTACAGTCCAAGCTATCCAAGTGTTTAGAGAATTTAGCCTGTACACAGAGGAGTTGAAAGCCATCCAACACTAAATAAAATTACATGGCTGGAACAAAACTTCACACCAAAAAATTGCAGGATTAAGCCTACAGTTTACATTGTTAATGTTGGTTGCCTTCAAAACATGTCAACAGACACCCCATCTTCCTCCAGTGAGCATTTAGACAGTAAAACACCGGAGAAAGGTGTTGCTCTGCAGATTTGCACTCTCTCCTGAAACTTGTTTTGGTCCTCAGCTATGAATTACCTTGGCAAAGTAAATTTCTTATGTAGAAACAGCTGCATAGGTCAGGGTTTCTAACACTGACATGAGAGTACTTTGTGCCATTTGAAAAGCCATTGAAAACTAATGAAATAGTGACATTTCAAAGCAGACTTCTTTTGCAGAAATCTGAAATAACTTCAACCAGTTTTACATTCCATCAAACCTCAAAACACAGGTACCCTGACTGCTGCAAACTGTCTCAATATTTGATTATTTTTTAACAGTATTATAGTGGTTTCAACAAATATTGAGATGTTAAAATGGGGGGGGTTCTTATCTAAAATACATATGGAGTTACAGGAAAAGTTTCATGCTTGTTGAAAATTACATACAATCTTCATGTGCACACTCTGAATCCTCAGTTGGAATAATAATGTGAAAATGAGATAAATTTCCCTCATTTACTCATGTATGCAAATTAGGCACAGAGCACCTGAACTGAAATTATGAACTGACAGTAGATCTCACATATGGTAGAAGTCATTCAAAAATATTAATATATTTATGGAGAATTTTGAGTCTGAAAAAGCTGTCAAGAGAACGCCTGCAGTGTTGCATCCTATGACTGTATCAGGTAATTTATCAACATTTCAGCTACATCCTGTTCACAGCAAAACTCCTTGAAAGTGCTAACACAGAATTCTCAAAAAGAATTTTGCCTGCCTTCTTGGATTCCTCAACTACTGCCTCAAGAGCTGGTAATGCATCACACTGGAGAAAAGTGATGAACAGAACGGTGTCATTGCTCTGACTGCATTCATGTTCATGTCCAGCTCACACTCCACCCCTTCTCCAGGTTCATTTCAGAGATGCTATTTGTTACTTTCTTCTGTTCTCTACTGTCCTGTCTACTTCCTCACAACAATGAAGTTTGAGGATGTAGCCTGGGAGAAGAAGTGGCCTCGAGCTGGACGAATGCTCACCTTGTAAGTTATCCTGTGCTGTTTGCTAGTTAGTCAGTGGCACTGCAGATGCCAAGGAAGGAAGATAAGCCTTGGAGAGCCATGCAGTAATTGTTCTTCAGAACACTCTTTAATCTCCAGCACTTGCCAGCTCGAGGACTGCCCAAACACCATTCATGTATGTGCAGTAGTTCTGAGATTTCCCTCCATTAATTTGTCCAGTCTGTCCTTGAATCTGCAAACTACATATTCCCAATGTCCTGAAGCAAGGAATTTCACAGCTACACCCTGTATGAAGAATTACCTCTTGGTTTCTCTTGGACATGCCAGTTTCTGACTATTCATGTATCAGATAAGGGACAGAACAAGTGGACCAACCTGGTCTTACTCACGAACATGAACATTTCTCTATGAAAACTTATCCACATCTACTAGAATCTAGCCAAGCATTGGCTAAATATGACATCAAATTAATCAGCATTTCATACACTTCCAGGTGAAAGTTTAGAAAATCCACAGCATTTGTTTTCCACTCCATATCATCTCAGTTTCAAGGACATTTATTCCCTGTCTTTCTACACAACACTTTGCTAAATCATGCCTCATTAGCTCACATGCAAGCCTTCATGCCTCCATAACCTAAATTTCTTTTCTCACCTTCCTCAGATGATATTTCTTACCTCATTTTTGAAGCTCAAATTGATTTACTGCCCCTAAACACAATTCAGATGCTCTACGCTTTCCTGGCCCCTTTAAACTCTCCTCAATGGCAACGGGTATGGAAGTGTTGTTCAGGTTCTTGCACTTAACATCATTTGATTCTTGTCTCTCTGTCCTCCATCTCCCTCACCTCCCCTTATTTGTATTCTCATCAGTGTCACATTAAATGCTGTGGAACACGCTTTTAGGGTAATAACAGGCCTGAAGTTTATGAAAAAAAAGAGATTGATATCAGCTTCATAAAACTCGTGGGAAGCAATATCTTTTCTGTGCCTTGCCATCCCTTTAACTGCAGCTGCCTTTATACATTGTAGAGGGAGAAAAGAGGGTTTTTTTGGGTTTTTTTTTTAAAAAAGGAGGAAAAAGGCAATATCTCCAAACAGCAGTGGGATTTCGGAACCTGGTGTGCCATTAATTTCTTTATCGCTTTAACAGCAAGGAAGTTGCACTTGCTTCTTTGTGTATTTCAGTGGTGTGTTCCTTTCAAGGGCTTGGTAATCTTTTTCCTTAAATGTCAGTAGATTCTGAAATGCTCAAGCTTTGTAACCAGTGGTTTATAGCCGTCACACACCGAAAGGGCAGCAGATGAAGAAACTGTCTATTATTGTAAAGGAATTGAATATATGCCAGGTATCAGGATGGAACGAGAAACGAGGCAGTGAAATCAGGCTGGAGTTTTACACTGAAGCCCAAGCTAGTGGCACCTGGTTCCCTTTGTGAACCTGCACCATCAGGCTGAATGGTGTCCCTCACCTGTTTATCTGCAAGTTGGTTCTTCTGAGTATGATCCCAAAGCCATATTTGGGCTAGGGTGACACACTGTGCATTACTGGCTTTGACTACAGGACTTGATATGGGATCCACCACTTATTTCAGCATCAACTCTCATCAGATCTCACTGCTCCAGAGCAGCACCTGTGCCAAACACAGCCTGCTGCAGCTGCAGGAGGGGAGGGTGGGCTGCACACCTCACAAAGCTCAAGGACTCCGGCATGGCAATCCCTTTTAGGGTTGTACACCAGTTAAACAGCATGAGGCTTTTGAGCAAAACCTCCCTGCTTTTATTCCAAGGGACACTGGAGAAGCAAAGGGAGGTAAATAGACCACTCATCCTTACAGCACATGGAGACCACTCTCTCACCAGGACACTGCCCATGTGCCTTAAAACAGCATCTCCCATATCCCTGTATCTTTCTGAATCAGTGCCTCAGCAAAACTTTTTTCAAATATTTTCTCTTTCAGTGGCCTGTTTCTCTACTCCCAAGCCACTGTTTAACATTTGGTTTTGCAGGTTGGAAGACTGACACAGGTACACTTAAGATGCAGAAAACTTTTCCTATTTATTTTTCTTCCCTTTGTTGTTGCAGTCATTTTTTGCAGTTTTTATTCTTGACAGTAGATATTAAATGTGATAAAAAATTAAAAGCCATTGCATTTCAGATTTCTGCTTCACTGCCTCTAAATATGTGATTTCCCCCCATTTGTAATTATTTTTTAGATGCTGCCAATTAGCAAAACCTGCTAAAATGGACAGATGAGGGGTGGGAGAACCTGAAGAAACAAGCTATATTGCCAAAACCATCCCACTAATCCCATCAACTAGTCCATATTTGCCAGAAGCAATTGCAAAACAACAAACAGGCTTTTTATTTTTAAAATAGGCCAAATTTTAAAATGGCTCTACATTCCCCAAGTGCAAACAGGCAAATTGCTGTAATGCAGCTATCCCAGCAGAGTCATGATTCTTAGCTTTGTAAAGTCAGTGGGAATTTCTGCACAAGCTTTAGTCTGAGCTCTGGAGCAGACCTTACAGACACTTAACCCACAGCCCTTCCCAGGGATATGCCAATAAGTGTCCACTTGGTGCTCAGCATCCCAAGATGGAAAGTGAGGAGATGATTTTGAAATCCTGAGTTCAGATAAAATATAAGTTCATTTTTGGCTACATCCTTCTCCCCTCCTCCCTTTTCAAGTTTTTTTCTGCCTGGGGGAAAAGTTTTCCAAATGTGTCCACCTCAGCTCGGTGGGTGATGACTGACCAGGCAAAAAGGGAAGGCAGGCAGAAGGTTTCAGTGTCAAAGAAATTGACAGAGGATTAATAGCTCTCAAAGAGCTGTGTTGTCAGATAATCACTGAATGCAGTCACTGAGTACAGGCCTTTCCCTAGTAATTCCAATATCAGGCTCATCAAAGTTTGTTCCTAGTCACAAGTATGTAAAAATCAAGTAATTCTCAAAAAAGTGTTAAATAAACACACATTACCTCTCCTAGAGGACTTTGGAGTGTGATTGAAAAGCTTTTACAAGGATCACAGCTTGTCTTGAAAGGGTAATACAGCCACAGCTCTTAAGCTAATCATCCTTAGGGTTGCAGAGCAAAAAGACATTGCAGAACTGACTTAACCATCAAAAGAAATTGAGTAAAATAGCCCAAACTGACCGACCAGCCTTTGGGTTCAGAGTAAAGAAAGTAAAGAGCAAGAAAACATTTGGGTTTTCTTTCTGAAAAATATTAAAGAATGAAGTATTTCTTCTTTCAGGTAAGAGGACCCTCTCAGGGCATAGCACAGGTTGACCCAGTTGAAATGCAATCATTCTAGAAATACCATGGATTTGTTATAGGAAGCTAGCAATGCTTCAGCCCCAAATCAGATCCAAGCTTTGGAGAAACATGTAAGTAGATTGAATGAACCTTGTTGGTTGGGGAAATATCTTCAAACCACTGAATTAATATTGCAGACCAGAGGATTATTCACTGGAAAGCTAAGGGGATTTTGGCTGGGTATATAGCTACTGGATGTAATCTCTAGCCTGTGCTGCCTTTGCTCTCCCATCCCACCTGCTGCAACTGCTGGGATTTGGCTCCTTCTCTGCTTTACAGTCTAACAGAGTTAGGAGTACATCCAACAGCACCTGAGGAGCTGCTTGTGGCACTTGATAAACAGCTCTGGATGCAGCATTGTTAATGTGTCTGGAGACGTGCTGGGTGAGGGACGCCTCAGGAGTCACCTCTATCCCTCCAGTGTGCTTCTCTCCGCTTGGATATCGGGGCTGCATTCGTCTGGAGTCAGAGGCAGAGGCTGGTAAATAACAAGAAGTATCAAGAGGGAGCAGATGAGGGAAAGAGACACAATTTACTGAATAATAATGCCAGAATTCAATGCACCAGAGCACTTTGATTTAGCCATTTCAGGGACTGGCAGCCCACAAAGCAGCACTTCACCTGCTACAAAAACATTGCAAATCTGAGAAGGGGCAGGGAAAAAGTGTACAGATCATATCCTGGGACATGGAGCAAGCAAATATTTAAACCCTTATCCAACTGCTTCTCAAAACCATCCTTCTCCTGCCACTGCAGTCCCTTCCATCACTGCTATTTATTTGAAAACGGAGGCAGTAAAAGCAGCTGTAAGGAAGATGAAGTTTGCTTGGTCTTTGGTTCACTGACAGTGGCCAGAAACAGCTGCAGCAATCTCATATCTCTCCCAGGTTGATGGGGAGAACATGGGGAGACTTGGAAGTTCAGCAATTCTGAGTATGGACAAGAAAATAGTTTTCTCAAGAAAAATGTTGAAAATCACTATAATAGATGTTCTTTCTATCTAAAAGAAGAGTTTGGTCATCCTGAAGCAGGATGGCTGGATGCAGTCCCAAATGGCTTCCAAAGCACTTGAACCCTATATGTAGGCATTTAGCTCCAAAGATGGTCAAAAAGAACCTGTGAAAGCAGCACAGACAAATACTTAACACCCAACTGTTCCCATGAAAGCTTTTGCAATTATTGCAGCTCAACATCAAACTCTACTGACTGCAAGCAATTCTTACTTTAAGACATTTTCTACTCTTCACTTCCTGAGAACAGAAACACTCTCAGCCTTTTTACTGTTCTACCAGGAGGCTTGAGCAATTAACTTTGTTTTACCACTCAGTTCAGAGTGGGTGAAGATTTCAGATATAAACCGAAGGAGCATCCATGGATGCAATGAAAAGCACAGATCCTTTCATGATTCACTTTGGTGACCCTGCTCTCTCTCCCTGTTTCACCTTTCAAAGATATTTCAGCTCTGAAATCTATTGTGTTTCCTCTTCCTCACCCTATTCCACCCTGGCTTTTAAGGTCCTCTCTGCCCTGATTTTATCTCCAGTGCTGTACATCACATATGAGCTGTTAGCATTTCCACAGAGGTCACAATTTTTCACCACCTCATAAGGACACACACTTTGAGGCAATCCTGTAGGAGCCCAGTTCTACAGATATGAACAGGAAAATACTTTTTGCTCATGTGAAGTTATAAATCACACTCAGCACCCTACATTTCCATAGCAGAACACCTACATTGCTTTTTTGAGCATTGTGTGTGCATATATATACACATATAAACCCCACACATATATGATATGTATAGATGGAAGTACACACACCCCGTGCATGTTGATATATAAAGTATATGTTATTGGCTCCCCTGCTTCTCTGATTTTTCAATTTTATCTCTCTTTTTTTCTGATAACAGCACACAGGAGCTGTGAAAATGGGTATTTTTGAATAAATGGCATTTCACCTTCCCAAACATTACTCTATATAAGACATATGTGTGAATGTATAGTTGTTTGCACTATAATAATTATTCCTCTAATTCTGTAGTTGAAGATCTTGAATTAAATTTTTCTTCTGATCCAAGAAGGACTGATTATAACAGAAAAATGTAAGAGTTTCTCCTTCCTCCATCTTTATAACAGGAGTCCCAGCAGGCACATCATATTTTCTATTCTGCAGGCATGGGTTTGACTTACCTGTCTCCTCACAAAACTGCGTTGGAGTCAGCTTGATTATAAGTAAATTTCTATATGGAAGGAAAGAAACACAGAAGAAAATGCTGGAATCTGACCTCTGCAAACATCCACTGAATAACTCAGTTACCTTCAAGATTCTAGGATGTTCTGATTTCAGAGTACCACTGCAACATAATAAAAAATCAGGTTGCTGCTATTTATTTCTTTATTGCTAATAACAGTAAGGCACCAACACAGTGCAAGGAAAGGAAATTGTCTCTTGGTAAAGATTAAAACTGTAATTTGGGATCTTGTTCGAAGACAAGGTCTAATTAAAAAAAAAAAAATTCTATTAAAGAGCTACAAAATTATCTATGTGTCTAGTCATCAGTCAGACATTATTAAATTAGTTCAAGCTATTGTTTGCTATTTTTTTATGCCCAGGAACTTTAAAAAGAAAAATATTCAAAAAATAGTCCTAAAATGAAGAACTGGTCAAAAGTCTTGAAACTCATACAGAGAGAGAGAAATAAATAAACCTTGGGCATCCAGTTTTACTCAATTATTAAATAAAATATCTCAAAGATCCTGTGCCACGCAAAAAAAAAAAAAAAAAAAGGTGGGGTTTGTTGGCTCTGATTCTGGAAAGATCTCCTATCAGCACTAGTTTTTAGGAAATTTTATCTTAATGAAAGATCATGAGGAATTCCTGAGAGAGATCCTTTTTCTCCAGTGCTCCCGGCTAACCTTCGCTCGTTTTGGCATGGGGGAAGAAAATCTCAGGCACACAGCTTCCAACATAAAGTCCAATTTTATCTGTGCAAATTCTGGGCACTACTGGTCTCACTCTACCTCTGCTTAAGCATTCTGCAGTAAACAGCCTACATGAAAATTCTCATCTCTCAGACCGTAACACGAGAGGTTATAGCCTCAATATACCACTGCCCTGCCCCTCAGCTCAGCCTGTGGACGTGTAGCTCCCCAGCCAATTCCCAGCATGGAAATCAAGTGCTGTGGGAATGATGATCCTGAAAGCTGAGGCTCGAGCCAAAGGAGACAACTCCCTTATCCCATTTCTCTTGCTCTCAATTGATCTTCATGACCAAATTGCAGCCTCCAACTTCTGCATTTGCTTGGACAGAGTATGTGAGAATTCATCTGTTACACTTTATGTACTGTGATCCTGACATCTTCTGTCCCGTGGTCACAACTTCAGGCAGCAAAATCTTTTTTTTCTTTCCTTTATTTGGGGTCAGTTGTGACTTTACTTTGAGATGCTACATCTCTCTGAGGAATTACACACACACCATGGGCTGCCTCACAGCACCTTCAGTTCTCCACCAAGCCGAGAGTGAAAACACCAAATGGGCCCAGTAGAAAAGCCTACAAATAAAACATTGATCAGGAAGGAACAAACCTAGAGCATATATTAGAAAATAATCACTTTGTCGTCATTTGCTAGACTGCGCTAATGGAAAACCTTAAAAAAAATAACTTCAAATGTTGGATGAAATTATGTTTATGGGCTTTTCCCCTCTATGGAAAGCCACTTTTATTTCCATTAAGTCTGATGTTCCATTTTTTTTGCTTTAAAAACAGAATAAATAAATATCGTACCAGAGCCTAAAAGCAGAGTTAATTAAAAATACCAAGATAATTGACAATTCAATAGTAAACTGCTAGTGCAAGCTCTGAAGTTTAAATTGGAGTTTAAAATTCCTCCAGGTTTTGCTAATCTTTGATGCCCAAGGGAACAAAAGAAGTTTTTGTTTGGTGAAAATTTATGATTTTTACATGACAATCCCCTTTATTTAGCCTGATTTCCTAAGGAAATAGGATACTTTGTCAAACTGTCTGTCATTCCTCCCTTAATTACTTTTGAACACGCTTGCCAATTTCCAACACATTTGAAAGGGAGATAAGTCCCAGGAAGAGTGAGGTCTTGCAAGTTTCACTGAAGTGCCAGGATAAAGGAGTGAGCCGCGAAGGGCTGGATCCATCCAGTGCGGGGCGCGGAGCCCCCGGCTGCTGCACGCCCTGGCTGCGAGGGAGAGCTGCAAGCCAGCACGGGCAGGCGTCCAGGGAAGCCACAGGCACACAAGGACTGGCGTGAGTAAAGGGAGCTGCTGCTGCTCTGCTGGGAGAGGCAAACATAACCTGACTGAAATCCACAGCTCATTTTCATGATCCTAATTTTTTATTTATTTATTTTTTTTCCTTGGCCTATGAAGTTATTTTCTGTTCGTAGATTCAAGATACTGGAAGTTTTCATTGAGTCAAGGAAGAAGATAGCCATTTACTAAATGCCATGCCATGTGGAGAATGACTATTACTGTTTGGGTTTTACTAATATTAGTAGTAGTAGCAATAATATTTTATTATTTAAAAGTTTCCTGTTCATTTTCAACTAAGACATGGTTATTTAAAACAAAACACTTTTTGAGCAAATCTTTTCAGATTTTTGTGTTTGTTGTTGACCAAACTCACTTCTGTCTCATCACAAGGTAAATTTGTAATACAGTGGTAAATTTGTAAAATCCATGCAGAGCAGAAGTTACAGGCAGACAGAGAAGGAACAGGGAGACAAAACATGCTGTAGATTCTAAAAAACATACGTACTCATATAGATAATGACAGGTATATTAGGGGGAAAGAAGGATTAATTTCTTCAGCTGTAAAGGACCTCACAGTCTATTACCATCAGCTTCTGGAAGCCAGTAGCCATCATGGCAGATGTCTTTTCTTTTCCAGTACTTCAAGAAATTAAACTGTCAGTCTTCATTTCAGCTGGTGGTTTCACCATGACATGATGCTGTGCTTAAGAGGGTTTGAATTCAAAATAATTCCCTTGGCTTCTCTGTCTCCCTATATCGGATCGGTATCTCCTGATGAAATCCAGGATATTGCATTCGAGACATCAAGTCAAATGAGGGCTGGCAAGCATGAGGTTGTGTCGTATTTTTGGCAATGAAGTACTCCTACTGGAAGCCCTGGAGGACATCCAGAGCCTTAAACTCCATTTTATCATCTGGGCTGGGGAACAAATACAGTAAGCTATGCAAGATAAGACCCTCTCCCCTCAGTCAAGACAAGGGACAACCCCCCGACCCGCGCAGTTCTGCATAGTTTGGCAGAGTTACATTCATGACAAATCTCTCTTCTCTACCTTCTGAGAAAAGCAACAGAAAATGGCTGTTTAGAGTGTCCTTACAGTACAAACTTACTTCTCTTGGTCTTCCCATAAATTTTGCTGTACCAATTTAACACTGCAGCTGTGCAAACTGTTAGTGACTCTTTTTGTCCTCAGGGAGTGTAAATTTGAGGGAGAAAGCGAGGACAGCATGAGCTCTCCACATCTGGATGTGGAATCCATAATTCAGGTGGTAGTGTATACTGTAGGATCAACAGAGGTCTTTCCTCCCAACACTTTATGATTTAGTGGTGACTCAGTAAAATTCTCACCAGGCCAAAGGAGGGAAAGGTCTCACTGTATTTAACTCTGAGGGAAACCTCTCAGTGACCCTCAACACCCTTAAAGATTATTTCTCTCCAGTTGTAAACAGAAATTTACATTTCAGAGTTTTCTAGAAAAACACCTAAATTGTTAAGCTCCTACTTCAGGACTAGTGGGGATCCATGGGATTTCCCAGCCCTTCTGCCTTTCTAACCTCCTAAAGAAACCCACACACCTTCCCCTGAGTTTTGTTGTGACCCTCATTCCAAGTCACTCAGAGATGCTTTAAAGGCTGGTGTCAAACATCGAGGCCTCTGAGGATTAAGGACTGTATAGGCAGAAAAATATTTCTTCCCAGAAATGGTCCCATGCTCTGAAGTGTAAGGATTGATAACCCCTGTAAATTTTCTCTCCCTGTGCAACTGCTGATGTTATTCATATTCATGTAAGTGCCTAATCCTTTCCTGAATTATTTGCCTTATATCAACTTGAGTTCACAAAATAACTTTACAGGTAAGTGTCATTTTCACCCCTAAACTTTCCAGAATGCTCTTGCCAGTGGCTTTTGAGCAAAGTACTGATTTAAGGCCAATGGTTTGAGCTTTAAAAACCACAGGGTCACTTTTTATGGAAAAAAAAGAGACCAGAGAGGTCTGATGGCTTACATTCCAGTAACAAAACTCATTGACCAGGGACAAAAATTACCTGATTGCACAGAAAAACATCCAGAGTAACTAAGAAACTTCTTCTAAACACATTTTACAAATACAGTGAAGAAAGTAGTTGGGATTATTAATTCCTCCTGGACATATCTCTCTCTGTCCTGCACACTCCTCATCCATTGGTTGAAGTAGATGCAAATATGTTTCCTTCAAGGGCTGCCATAGATTTTTCTGTGCTTTTAGAGAAAAGAAAGAAGAAATTTTAGCTCTTAGAAATCACCCTTAGCTCTTCAGACACTGGAAGAGGAAAGAGTCTATCCCACAGCATGACATGTCCTGTTACCTGCCGTGTCAGACAGCACTCACAGGCTCATCAGCGCCCTTCTTGCTTCCTCACCCAACAACCTTTGAGCCTGCCCTTAAAACTGTTCATTCATTTATACATTTATACAATCAATGCACAGCAAAACCCCTCATGTGCACAGACACAACAAGACATCTGCACTTTGTCATTTCATCTGTTATGGTGATGTTTACCAGCACGGAATTAATTTCAGAGAAAAATGAAACAAATGTAAAGACTTAAGAGAAAGTAGGTTACCGTGAAATGAGAGAGTCTGATCACTTAGCATTTCAGGCAGGTGTAGTGGCTTTCAAGGAGTGTAGAGCAGACAGTGATCAGCAGTGTCTCCAAATCTGGTCAGGCACTATTGTCAGACACAATGTCTAGTGAGGTTTTTTTAAAAACTTATATAAATACATTTGTTAAACAAAAAAGACTCAAAAATGTAATTTAGGACTGCTTAGGTTAGTTCAGAAGAGATATAAAACCTGGCCTTAAGTAGCACAATAAGATCAGGGCATTGGCTCCTTTTGAAAGTGTCTGACATCTTGAAAAAATGGCTTTATTTTGAAAGAATTTTCTTAACTTAGAAGATCTATTTCCCTTTTGTTTTAGACTGAGATCCATTATCTAGTGTCCTGGAGGTTCATTACACTGTGAGAAAAACAAAATCAGCAGTGATATAAGACTGGTAATCCCTTCAGTGTATATCTTCTATGTTTAAAATGCACATACCCAGGCCCTGTTTTTCCTGAGCAGCACAGCAATAAACCAAAATAAGTAGTGTCCTTGGTCAAAAACCACTGTCAGAAATCAGAAATTCTGTCACTTCATGGTTTTTATTCCACCCCACAAGTTTGTTATTATTATCCCCTTGCTACTCCTCTTCTTAGCCTTCCTGTTTTCCCAAGACCTACAGCCTGCACATCTTCTCTCCCCTCTCTGCAGAACATGCACTTCAATGAATTTATTCTGCTTCACCTACAGCCCAATGCTATGGATGGTGGTTTCAGGGTTTGAAGCAGTTTAGTTTCAAGCAGTTTAAGTGGCTTTTCCACTGAACTCAGCTCCCTGTAACATCCAGGAGCCTGTGACTGACCAGCTCAAAGTCACACCACCAGTGTCCTTCAGCAGTGCAACGTTGTCCAAAATATTTTGAGATGCAGGAGAGAAGAACGATACCATTTTGCTACTCAGGAAAAGCTCAGTAAGGACATTTCTGTTCTTTCCATTTTTCATCTTTTGTAAAAGTCCATGAGGGTATTTGCTAGCACTGATTGATTGATCAGCTTCTAGGACTGACATTTTTCTGTGTATCCAATTAAAATTGCACATGAACTGACTTCTAACACCTGCCCTCTTTGTCAGGCTTTCTTCCCTTCTCTGTGGGTAGGTCAGAGAAAGTGAGATTAAGATTATACAGAAGAGAGAAATAAATCCAAAGAGGAAATTGAAGTGGTGAAAAAATCTCTTTGCAGGAATATGACAGTTCTTTCTGTAGATATTTTCAGAATCTCAGAAAGTGATTAACTGGCAATGAAAAAGAACTTCTGTCTCAGCTACTCACCACAGACAGAAAGAACAAACATTTAGAGAATTTACACTAATGCAATCACCAACCTAGACATTGCTTTTACACAGCTCTTTGTACTTGTTCTTGAAACCAGAGGGAAAAAAATATTTCTATGCTACAATTAAATATGAATTCATTTGTATTTTTCCTCATCGAGTGTCATAATGAAAGAGGGGAAATGAAATGTAACTTTACTGTTCAATCAGTCAAAGCTGACAACCAACAATAAAAGCCATTAATCTAAATTAGCAGCACAAGAAAAGAATGACACAACACTGTCTCCAGGACTGGATGGAATTGGTACCTATCACTGAGGGCTACCTAATGAATTCTGAGTCACTGTTAATTTGCAAGGATCATTATTGCAATTTACTACTGCACATGATGCTTCCTGCTTTTCAGAACAAAATGTCCAAGCACATATCACCACTTGGAACATGTTTTTGAGAAGATGAGGATGTCATCTGAAAGTATCAGATCTTTTCATGGGGCAAGAAGTCAGCTCTTGGGAAAAAAAAAAAAAAGAAGAAGTTATTTTTCATTTCCTTCCCAAAACTCCCAGTGGGTTTTAATTTGCTGTCTCTGCCCCCAGTGTCCTGTCAGAACAGCTTCCCAAGCCTTTCCTGCTCCCTTCCCAGTGGTTCTACATGGCAGCTGGTGACATTCCTGCTGCTCTCTGGCCCATACACCTGGGCTTGTTTGTTTCCTGCAGGCAAAAGCAGTGTGGGGGCAGACCTCTACTTCAGAAACTCTCAGAGGATTCTCCAAGAGTTCCTGCAGCTGCAAGCACCTTAGAGCCACTCCAGAGACTTCCTATGCAGTTTCTCACTGCAGGATTCCGTGTTTGGAGATCCCAGTCAGGTGTGGGCTGCTTCTCAACAAACTGGAAAATCCTCCATTCAATCCACAAGCTACAGGAGAGATCCAGCAGTACCTTCTCATCCAACCCTTCCTTTTTTCTTCACAAGCAGCACAGACAGCCCTCCCTTTTTAAAAAATATTCCCTATGCTCCTGTATGAATTGCTTGTAATGACCCACTCAGGCATGCATTACTCCTTGAAGTGCAAACGTAATCATTTCCAGTGCTCAGCCTGATGAAACACAAAAAATGTTTCCACAAATGTTTGTTTGTTCCTCCACAAGAAAATGTATGGTAGAAGTCTCTTGCAATCTAGGTGACTTGAGAAGAAGGTTAAAGAACTGTGGTTTTGCAATTTGATGCCTGTCTGAAGCCTCTGATTCCAAAGAGTCTGAAAAATCCAAAACTGCTCCAAAAACCAAACAAACTCACAAAAAAAAACCCACAATGAAAACAAACAAAAAAACCCACAAAGAAAGAAAAAAAAAAAGCAAAAATCTAAACAAAAAGAAAGGAAATAAAACAAATATATATATTTTACTAAATAGACAGGGACTTGAACATTTTCCTCTGAATATAAGTGTTTTACTTAAGTTATGGAGTCCTTTCTCTAAGTTTTAGCATCCTGCTGATAAAGGATGGAGGCTGGAGAAACAACCTTCAGCGCTCCACAGTACAGAGTATTTTGGGCTCCTAACACCTGCTTCAGAGCATTAAAGCTTTCTATTACATGAGACAAAATTAATTGCTTAGAGGATGTTGTATAAAAAAATTCATAAGACTCAGCACAATTTGTACAATGTGAGAAACCTTCTCCTCTTTTTGTAACCAATGAAACCTACTCAGTATCACCCCTGTAGTTTGGGAAATGGTTTTCTGTATCCTGAGTGGATTCCTCTCTTAATTTGTGGATGAATTGATGGCTCACACATGACTGACTGCACTTGAGGAGTGACTCTGATTTAATGGCAGCCTAGATCTGGGTGCAGTTATTAATGCTTCATTAAGCTGGTGCAATGAAAATCTTGGGTTTCAAACTGACACTGTTTATAAAGCCTAGAGAGATGTAGGTACTTACACATTATGATTTATTTAATTTTTAAAATATTTCTTCACCATAGGATGTATAAAACTTGTTTTTGAAGTACCCATTGTGTCCCTGGACCCCGAGGGAGCAGAGGATATCCACATTAGGAGGCTGTCTACATACTTAGAGTGTACATGTTCAGCATGATTGTTTCAAGTGTTTTGAGCTAAGGAGCATCACAAAGGCCAGGATGGTAAAACCCTAGATGAGATGTTAGTTCCAGACTAGTGCTGGAATTTGGTACTCTGAGAGACTGAGTTGTTAATGGTTAGTGGCTCAAACATTGCAAAGATCACTGATGGACTTTGCCCACTATGGCAAACTGCTTATCTGCAACCACCAAAACCTCTCCTTGCCCTCCAAATCTGAGCTGTGAATCCCTGTGAGCATGGAAAGGTGCTCAGCTCCCTGTATTCAGTCAAATGAATGGTTCTCTCAGCTCCAGTCACTGCTGTGAACACATCTCCCCAACTGCAGAGGCACCCAGTGAACGCTGAATGCTGACACCTAAATTAATTTCCCTTGACATGGAACTGAATCTTGTTCCAGGAGCATAATACTTTCAGAGATGTTAGAACGGGCATTACGCCTCTAAATAGGCATCATTAATCCAACTGTTCTAACAGATGCAGTGAAAAATAGGGGCAAAACCTCTGCAGACTTCTGGAGAGAAATTCCACTGGTGCAGACTGTTTGGAACATCTGTGATTTCTGTAATTATTGCCTGTTTTTCCTGCTCAGATGTGCCTGTTCACAGATAAAGCATTTCCAAAATTATAAACAGAGGAATAAAAGGCTGAAAAGACACTTGTTCTTAATTATTTACATTTAAGGCAGGGTATAATTAGTTTTACAATTGCTAGAGCATTGACAGCAAGCAATTGCTATCTTCAGTCCATCCATAAACAAGCTTCTCCGTTGGTAATTAGAAGAGACCACACATGCCATGGATTACTGGAGCTGTATAATGACATGGGCTTTACCTTTGCTTTTTGCTTTGTGTACTTGTTTGGAGTTTTTTTTCTGTGCTTTATGATTTTCTGCTTGTGCATTCTAGTCAGCACACCTGAGTTCAGAACATCCTTTATTGAAAATAGGAGGGTCGCATCAATTGTAACATTTAAAAGAGACGGTTTGAGAAGACAGCTTAGGAAATTACAGAGATTGTTAAACTACAATGCAGCCCATTCCCAAAAGAAAGGAAAAAGTCAACACACCACCAATTCTAGCAAGGTGACATTCTCCCAAACATCATTAGCAGCAAAGGCATGGATTTAAGTAAGAATCTGATGGACGTCTTTCTTAGGCTGCAGTGCGACATACATTTGTCTTGGAAAGGAATATACTGGCACTATTTTCCTATTCAAGGGAAAGAATCTAGTCTTCTGGAAGAAGTGCTAGCATTAGCAGTTTGGTTTCCAGAACTCTCCCAGTGGTAAGGAGGTGCTGGCAGAAGTAGAAATGATGTACAGATGAACTCACATTGAATGACTGATAGTCAAAACACAGAGAATTACTTCAATAGTATTGTCAAAATACAAAGCAAGTCCATAATGTTGCAGAAGGTAAAGGGTTCTCACTTGTATTTATTTCTTTTTCTCCTGAAGAGCTCATAAAAGATGACAAAAATGCTAAATTCTCCTGATTTTGCATCTCTGTGTGAATCACTGCCATAATCTTAGGGGCCCCTTCTCTTGTTAATTGCTGGAGAGCTAAATGCATAGTGTTGCCACCCTCACACAGACACATACACAAATGCTTCCCCCACTATCTACAGACATTATGTCATGTCATCTTTATAATATCTACATAATAAAGGAGAAGTGCCCTAGAAATATTCAATTATAAGTATGTCATTTTTATAGATCTGAAAGTTTTATCGTTCTCAAACTTTCACCTCTGCTCCTACAGATACATTTTTTTTAATAAGTTTGGAAAAATGAATCACAAACCCATGAGAAATATATCTATTTATTAATGCCTCATGGCCTGCTGTCAAAAGGCTGGTGTAGAAACAAGTTAATAGCCTATACATTCTGTTCTGGCAGATTACAGGTTTTCCTTACAAGCGGATTAACACAAAGGCACAATTATCCTTTCAATTGCATTTTTACATATAGCATAGCATAATGTAGAGTTCATCCACAGAATTGCATATTTCTTCTGATATGTTTAGTGAACCTAGAGATTATAAAGGAACTTGCTGAGGCAGAAGGACATGGGTTAAAAAAAAAGGAAGCAAATTTGCCAAAGACACACAAATTGAAAAAGCTGGGAATGGATTTCATGTTTCTCAGTTTTTCATTTAGTGTATTACCAAGTGCAACATCCTGTTTCCTCTCTTTAAGCATCTTTATGACCACTCCTATTAAAATTCACTAATAAAACAGTCTATTTTATAGATGCATGTACTGGTGCTCCCACCTTTGTCTTCCATGCACGGGTCACCTACTTATACAAAGGGCACAGGCTCTTAATTCTCCCTAGTTTGAGGTGAGAGCTTGGGGTTATTTTTCAACTTTCAGGAACACACTCAAGCATTCTGCATGGAAAACCCCAAGTTCAGAGAAAAACAAAAGATCATTTTTATGTTGTGTAGGAAAACTACCCTTTTTACACACTGCTGGCATATTTCTGTGAGGAGAAATGTATCCCCAGCTTCATGAAAGTATGAATGAAAATATTAGCTCCCTTCCTCATGAGCCAGTCTGGCACTGAGGTGGCAAGGCATGTCAATGCTCTGTAATATATGACAAAATATTCTCCTTAAAATAAATATTAGAGGGTGGGCTTCTGTCTTGTGGCCAGCATGCTTTGTGAGCTACCTCAGCATGGGGAAGAATAAACTCTGCCCTACAATAATTCTCAGCATACAACTGCAACTGATGCAAACCAGGACAGGCTTAGGAACAGAGCTGGCTGCAACATATTCCTGCTAGGATAGATGACAGGTGTATCAGCTCAACAGAACTGGGTTGGTGGGAGTGAGAAACATGCAGTTTTGCTTTGGGGTGTAAGTGGAAGATGTCTCTTACTTCCCTGGAGCCCCTCTGGGGATGCAGCTGCCCCTAATGATGGACACTCAGTTCCCAGGGGCATGGTGGCTATCCACTGGACTGATACAGGGTGTACAGCCACCCTGCTCCCCTGATGAATCACCTGTTTAAAAATGCATGACCAGAGACCAAAAATACTTGACATAACCTCCAGGCTACAGCTGAGCAGGTAAAAGATGTTGCACGAGGGACATTCTTTTCTCTATGGCAAAAAGTTTTTTTCTTCACATTTTTTTTTCTCCTCACTATTCTGGAAAGTGAAGAGAAGGGATTAAAAAGTAATAAGAAGAAATGGTGTCTTCATCTACCTAATCAAACTCACTACACTAAAAAATCTGTCACATTTACTACTGAGTTGGTTGCTGTGCAATTCAGAGGACTTTTCATGTCTTTTCACAGTCACAGATCGTTCTGAGTTGGAAGAGACCCACAAGGATCACTGAGTCCAAATCTTAAGTAAATGGCCCATCCAGGGATTGAAAGCACAGTATTGTGTTATTAGCACCATGCTTTAACCAGCTGAGCTAATGTCAGGGTCAGGTTTTATCACCCCCAGCCTCATGCTCAGAACTTCCAACATATCCAAGATTTTTCCTGATACTGAGTTTGCCATTTGCACCTACAAATTTCACCTTTGTTCTCCTCGTCGCTCACTGTCTGCTAAGTTGGAAATAGAAGACACAGAGCCATCTTTCTTTCACTTTTCTCTACTTTTCCTTGGATTCCTGCCTCATGTGTAAGTTAATACCTTTTCTGGTGTTTTTCTTATTGTGTTTTGTCTTTGTACATCAAATCTCATAACATTTTTGTTTTCATTGCTAATGTCCCATGTTGGGACTCTTGGCAATATGTCCTTATCCTTACTCTAAAAGATTATCTTTTCAAAGATACTTTAACACAATCAGATCCAGCCTCAACAGGACAAGGGATATTTCCTTTGAGAACCCTTGCACTGGAAATAACCACAATCAGTCCATAAGCCCTTTCTACAGAATAGGAATTATTGTTCCCTTTGACCAACAGAGAATGAGACACAAAGTGCAAAGGTAACTGCTGGAGTAAGCCAGATCATCACAGGATAAAGGTTCACAGTTTTCCCAGTGCTTAAATGACTAAAACACCTGCATTGAAAACTAACTCAGAATGTAGTGCTTATCACCCTTTACCCACATCAAAAGGCTAAGAGTAAGTCCCTCACTGATTCTGAATCAAGTGATTAGAAATTCACTCAACTTTCGAATCAAACAAAGAGCAAGAAATGCTTGTAGCATGCAATGCTTCATGGGAGGTGTAGTTTGGTACAGAGGTCATCCCTGTGTAATTACTGGGATGCAAAACACTTGTAATCAGGAGCCAGTGAGCCCAGTGGCTGGCAAAAATACAGCTGGAATGGATGAAAACAAATCCTCCCACATTCATCTGTCTAAACTAAGTATGTGTAATTGCAAACACTGAAAAATGTTATCTCATTCACAATAGCCCAAATATTGGATGGGATGTCACAATTCCCAAGTGACAACCTTCAGGTAGAGCCTTAGATATCCTCTAGAGAACTGTGACCTCCTGCAGAAGTCACAAGAGAGGATTAAATATTTTTTAGTTTGTTCTTTCTTAAAAATTTCTTGGAAATCTCTTTTTGGGCCAGAAGTAAGGAACCACACTGTTATTTAAACAGTTACTTAAACAGATGGTTTTCTGCTTTGGACTTCTTTTTGCCAAAAGAAGGGCTCAAATAGTGTGTGAAAGAGAAAAAAAAATCCTAGGTCAACATATCTCTGATCTTGTTTCTCCTGCAGTCCAGAGCCAACTTTTGCTGCTCACATTCAGATCTCCTTTTGTGAGCACAGATTAATCTCATAAACTGAAAGGCAGCTCACAGCACATATTGCCCACAAGACAGAAGCCCACCATATACTATTTATTGAAGGACAGAAAGAATTATTTTTAATTTGTGGAACTCAACTAGGGAGAAGCAGATATAGCTCAGTTAGCAAGGACCGGTGCCTGAATATTAAAATTACATTAAGATCAATAAATGGATAACTGAAACAGCTATTTAAAAATTTCCACCTAATATAAAGACATGCATAGCTGTATAATTGAAATCTATTTTGTCCATATTTCTATGAGATAAAGAATTTCAATGAAAATATAAAGCACAGAATGATATTGCTCACTGTTAATTATCCAGCAAATAAGATTATTATTTTCTTTTTAAGTGATTTTTGTCTGAGTGTTCACTAGTACATGACTTCAGATTTGCATCTGGAGAATGCAAATCTCTATCAATCCTCTGTCTGGGAAACAGATGGAAAAAGGGAGAACAGGTTCTACCAGCACTTTCCCTCTTGTGTGGATGGATCTGCTGTTTAGGACTACCTGAAAAATGGAATTTTTTTTTTTTAGACTATTATATTTCTATAAATATAAATTTATTTATTTTATACTTTACTGTTATATTTATATTATGTTCTTTTATAATATTTTACTTTATAGTTTACCTATCCACGTCCTTATTTTCCCATCTTTGCCTCCATGATTCTTCCCATGTTTTTCTCTCTGAGGCATTAAAGTTGTAAGCATTTTCTTGCTGTCCAGAAATTGGAGCACAGTATCATTTTAAGTAGATTTGTGATCAGTGCTGGCATAATCAGGAAAATAGAAGCATAAGGTTTCCTGAGCTAAAAATAGAACTGTAAAATATTAATCAGTCTTTTTACTATTTATAGTGCATAGAGACTTAGTGTAAAGGAAAATATTTAGTAAACTAATATTTTGGGGTATTTTAAATATGAATCAAAACATAATGCAGGTTTTGAAAGTGTCTTGCATCCTTGGAACTGGGCTCATACAGAGACATATTTCTTATGCACAGGCTTTAGACCCCAGCTCTGCTTCTAAGCTTTGTGATAAGATCCTGCTCTAAACATGCTCAAGGTTCAGTCAGAACAAAAGAATAACTTCCAAAACATCAAGTCTAATACTAAAAAGACACAGTTTTCTATACTTTTTGCAAGCACCACTTATCTTCAGGGATGGTTCTCTATTTCTGAGGAAACTGGTGGGATACCCTTTGAAAATGAAAAGGGCCAAGAGAAGGGTACACAGCTTTGAGGAATTCTGATGTGAGAGCTCCTTAATTTCCAGTTCTTTGCAGTAAAGAAAGGTGGAAAAGTACTATACAGCTGTCAGGTTCTCAATGTATTACTCTAGAAAACATGAGGATTAAGCCTGAGAGGGCTACATTTAGATCTACACCCAAAACATCACCAGAGATGCCAGCACACAAGGGGCAAGACCCAGGAGGATTATGCATTGCACAAAACATTTAGCAGCAAGAGACCTGAGGTGAGTGATTAAAGGGAATCCTTCTTGGTTCTGCTCAAACTGTCCTGGTGCCCTGGAGAAGCTTTGCAAAGCTGCTCCCTGGCATTTGGAGAAATCCACCTTAAAGTTCCCCTCCCCAACAATAATAACACAGAGCCCTCATAAGCTCCCTGCTGAGAGGGGAAATCATGGTTGTTCTGTTGACTTCAGTGGCCAAAGCTAAAGGGAAAAAAGAAATCAGTTTGGCTTTGGGAAGATTTTGATGAGTCAGAGATGTGCTTGCTGCAGAGACACTGGGATCAAGTTGAGAATACCCTGTCCTTGAAAAATAATTGGCTAAAGCTCAGACCTTTAAAATATTTTGGCATTGCTGCACTTCACATTGCAACATCCTACTCCCTGAGGAGCCTCAGGCCTCGGTGAGATGATGTAAACAACAAACATTTAAGTGCTTGAGAAAAAGCTCTTGAGTTACCATGCTGCAAAAGCAGACCATGTCCCCAGAGCAGAGCTCCTGGACAGGGAGCCTGACACCAGCCCTGCACCTGAGCTGATGGTTACAGACTTGTTGGCACCTAAATCCTCACTCTTCTCTAGAAGGGGTATGAGAAAATATTCCAGACCACACCAAAGTGTCCCCAGTGTCTGATGGGTATTGAGTTACACTGATCCTCTGCTGGAGTTAAATCCAGTGCTAACGCTGGGATCTACCAAACAAGGTGACCTACCAAGCTGCCACACTGAGCTGTCTTCAACATGCTCCAAAAGGGAGAGCAAAAATCGTCCACACACACACAGACAAAAAGGGTTTTCTTGCAGTTTTGTGTTATTTTAGTTTGGGGTAGAAGAAGAGCTGGCATTAGCCCATGATGCAGTCAGCTGTGGCGAGTGCTCAGCTTATGTTCAGAAAATGATGTTAATGCAGCAAACTCTCCACTTGCAATTAAACCTCATCAACAGCAAGTTAATGCTGTAGCCTCAGACAAATAGCTGCACAACTGAAAGCACTGTAACTTTGCCTGGAGCACAAGCCAGCAGAGCTCAGTGAGCTCAAGAGAGCAGGGTTAAAGGATACCAGTATTGTGAATATTGCTCAGCACTTCCTTTTTAACTTTTATCTAGGAAATCTCAGTCCCAGGTGAAATCCTAAATCCTTGCTCACCAGTGTCCCGTTGCTTTTGGAGGGAGCCACCAACACTCAGAATCCTTAAAATTCAGACAACTGTCACAGCCTTAATATATGGATTATAATAACATTAATTTTTACTTTATTTTTTTCAGAGAAAAATTAAATGTTAATCTAGCACAAAATTTTTTTCAATCTTTTTCTTTCTCCTCCAAGAGCAAAGCAAGCAGACAGAAACTGAAAGATCTGGCAAGTTATATTGTAGGAATCATAAAAACTGAATGTTTTTGGGGCTTGGTTGTCATAATCTAGGTTCAGAAAAAGTGATATATTTGCTTCATTTTTTTTTTCCTTTTTCAATTAATTTTTGAATTAATTTTGAATTTAATTTTCCTCTCAGTGAAAATGACTGCTAACTTGCAGGGTTGGGGAGTTTTTATTAATTTGGAATTTCATCTTTCTGTTGCAACAATTTTTGCCACTTTATAAGCTGCAACTACATCATTGCTGTCATTTATTCCAGGGTCACCACTCTACTCCTTGATAAATAGGGACATATAGAAGTCCTATTAGTGAATTTAGATTTATGGGCAGGTTTGAGTGACAGATGCTTGCATGTCATGAATACAAGAGCAGTGAGTTTCTAAATACGACAGACTGCATTAGGCATATGGATTTATACTGCATAAGAACTACACAGCCACCAGAGACCTCCCAAAGTAGAGGAATATGTAATGTAAAGTTAGAAAAGGAAGTCTGTCGCACAGAAGCACAACCTGAAAGAACCTCAGCCACATCGGTTTTTTGATGCTGCAGGTAATCACAGTAAGAATATCAGAATATATCTTTAAGCTATTTGGGCTTTTCCCTAGAACACTGCTGAAAGCTGGGTGTAGAAAATTTATACCCATTTCTTTTTGTGGGAATATTTTCTTTTAACTGAAATAGCCTGTCTTCCTCCATGTTTACCCACTGAGATGTAAACTGACAGCAAAGCACACCAGACATCCAGCAAGGGTAAACCTTGACTTTTGATACATGGCTTTCATGTCCCACTAAAAGACAGAGTGCCCTCAGAAAGCAGATGTCAGCTGGTGGAAAAAGGATGGGACAGGGTGGGAGATGAATAGGTGGGAGGATAATGAGAGGGATAGTTTTCAAGCAAAGCTTCAGTCAACATAGGGCAGAGAAACACCCTCAGTACCCTCATGTCTCTTCCATATTTCTGCTGGGGAGGCATTTGGCCAGCTCCACCTTTCAGTTCTCAGTTTAATCTATAAAGTAGTGATGGGAACAGTGGTCACCACTGGTGAGGTGGACTACCTTTGTCCTAGCAGGAAAATATCTGGGACTGCTGCTTTGGGGAATAAACCTGGTTTTGAAGATGTGTTGTTTCATTTCCAGCTGTGGCTCCATTAAATGGAGCAGCTCAGTATGAAAAAACAGGATAAGAAAAGGTGTCTGATATTTTTTTCCCTGGTTGCCATCTCAGTGTTGAGATATTTCTCCCTTTATGTTTACTACCTTTCTTTTAAAGAAGCTAGTAAGGCCTCCCCGCTTCTCATCTTGGGACATCATTCCAGAAATAAATAGAAGTCACTGCTAGAGGGTTTTGCTTTATATTCTGGCTCTATTTCTCTTGGCTCAATTTCATCCCCTGAAGTCAGTGTGGAGAAAAAGATTCATGGATTTTTTTAAGGGCAGAAAGGACCCCAGTGATTGTCTAGCATGACATGTCTAACACAAGGCATAGGTCTTCACACTTCTCATTTTGATTCTATATCCAAGAACCATAATGGTTTTTTCTTGTCTTTTTTTTTTTTTTTTTCCTCTTCAGAAGAGATGAATCCAATGTTGAATTTAAAACTTCCAATGATGGGAAATCTACTGCAGCCTTTAGAAAGTTGTTCCAGAGGTTAGTTTGCTCACTATTCAAATTCATACTTTATTTTTAGTTGGAATTTATTTTGTTTGAACTACCAGTCATTGTTTCACCTTAACTTGTTACACTGTGGAGCCTTATCAAATTTATTCCTTCTGCCCCTTCCCTTCCCCCTATGGATATATTTAGACTGCAATCAGGTCATTCTCTAAGCCTTCTTTGATAACTAAATAGAGTTGCTTGAGTATTTCACAACAAGGCACGTTTCCCAAGCCTGTAAGCATTCATGTGGCTCTTCTCTGAATCCCTTCCAGTTCATCAATATCCATCTGAAGTGTAGACACCAGAACCAAACAGTATTCCAGCAGCAATCTCACCAGTGCCAAATGCAGAGTTAATTTAACCTCACTATGTTCTCTCACATTTTAACGCTCAAAGGTTACAGGAGCTTTTTGAGCCATGCTCAGTAAGCATGACGACTGTGGTCCCCATGACTTCTTCTCTGCCACTGCCTTCAAAAGTCATTCATGCTATGTGCATAACTTATATTTTTATTTTTCAGACAAATAAACTTTGATTTGGCTCAGCTGAAACACATGCTATTTGCTTGATATCTTCAAACAGCCAGATCACTCAGCAATCTGTTCCCTTCCATGCTCCCCCAAGCTCATGTTATTTATAAACTTAATCCATAATTACATTCTGGTTTTTTATTTCCAAGTTGTGGATATATTTGCTGAATAGTGTTTCTCCGAGCAGATTCTTGTGGGAAATACAGACATTTGAAAAAAATTCTCTTTTTGTAATTAGATTTTGAGAGCTAGGTCTCAATGCATTCAATGTGTGCCCCATTGATTTTATATCACTCTAGCTTACAAATACACCATGTATCATTCCAAATGTCTGAAAGTCTATTATAGCAACAATATTGCACTGATAAAACAGATATAAAATTTCCTTTTAAATAATAGTATAAATTCAGTTAAACAATACCCTTTTCATAAAAATGTGTTGATTGGCATTTGTTATTCTCCCCTCATTAACTCTTATTTCTATAGTTATATGTCAGACATGCTGTTACTTTGCCAAGAACTGATGGTGGGCTGAAAAACTTGCAATTACCTAAATCAGCCTGTTGTCTTTTTCAGAGTATTGGTACTGTTGTGATTTTGCTCAAGTTCTCTGGGATATTCTCTGCCTTCCTAGAATCAATCAATATTGATTGTCGTTGATCGCTACTTTTCTTTTTCCTGTCTGTAAGCTCTCTGTGTCTGCTGATTTTAAAGGCTCTCTTTGACACTCTCCCAGATTGTAGCTGCAATGATTTCTTCATCATGGTCATCATTTGTCATGGTCATCCCAGCCAAAACACGGCCCCATTCCAGCCACCATGAAGAAAATTAATTCAGCCCTGACCAAAACCAGCACATATCTGATGTTAACATTCATTGACTCTGAAATCTGAGACAGAAAACTTTGCTTTAGTCATATGGAGAAAACTTTATTTCAGTCATTTTGAGTATTCCCAGCAATTTCATATTTCATGTTTCTCATGATTTTGATATAATTTTAAAAAAAAATAATTTTGGTGGTAACTTTTACATCTGCTGACTACAAGTTTCTACATGTGTCTTTTTGTTTCCATTTAACTTATATATGCATTTGCATATGTATAAATTCAAATTTGGATACTTTCTTTTTAATTCAGAGTAGAGTTGGGTGGAATTTTAAGCAGCATAGTGTTTTCCTCAAAGCATGTGATTGTGACATTTTGGCACAATTAGTGAAATGTTCATAAACAAGTCCCAATTATGTTTTACATTTTCCCATTTATAATATTCTATCTTTGCAAATTTAGCTCATAATTTTTTCTGTCTCAGGGAATCTGACCTTTTTAAATAATGAGGTATAAATACAAATTATTTTGAGTTTATTCTGTTTGCTTTGAAGAAAGATCAGGCACACCTTTCATACTCCAAGTGGAAGTCTTTTCTATCTCATCTAGGAAGAATTCCTTAACAATATTGACTTGGATTTATCTTTTTTGCAGGTAAACTTAGGCTGTTTATGTTGATTAGGCCTTCTCTGAAGGGTTCATAGCAATTCCCCACTCAAGTCTACCCACTGGAAAACAGCAATAGTTGTTTTTTTTTTTAAAAGGTAGGCCGGACCAGTAAGGGGACCATGAAGATACAACACACAAGGGAAGCAGTGTGAGGAAAATTTCAAGCTGTTCGGACTGGAGCAATAATGTGACTGCCACAGAAGGCAGCCCAGGATCAATAGCAAATTTCCTTTTTAATTCCTAGCACTATGTGCCCTGAAATGTGTCTTTTGATGTTTGTTTCAGTATTCTCTGTGGATTTGGCCTATTCTTAGGCTGTTAACTTCAAATTGCTATTTAATCCATTTTAAAATCCATTTCTACTCATGTTAACTTACCCATCAACTATTCAATTTTGAATGAATCTTGCAAATAAAATGAGAGAGACAGAAATAAGAAATACTAATGGTACATTGTTCCAGTCCCTTCTGCTTCTTATTATCATCTCAAAAGAAAAACTTTAATCTCTACACCTTTTCATGTGAGATCTTTTTTGTATTTGATGATCTGAGATTTTTCTGAAGGCTGAAAAAATATCAAGAGATACTAAACAATAATGAATGGCACAAAGTTTCTTACACACATTAACAATAGGAGAGTGTACATATGTGAGGCTGTGAGGGAGTATGTATGCAAAAAGAGGGCATACACTTTAATATATTATATTCTTTTTCCACTGGTGTACCTCATAAAAGAGAAAAAGTTATGTACATGAATGCAAACAAAAATGTGTGTGTACAAATCTGTGATGGCACCATCTCTTATGCAGATGAGAAAAAAAAAATCAAATTTACACTCTAAAGATCTGGAAGCACAGTACTCAACAGCAAAAGACAGACACTGAACTGAGAATTGTAAGAACAGGTAATACCAGAATAAATCTCACACACATTGTCAGTGGGTTACATAAATGTGTGAAAGAGAATGTATTTCTGTATGAGTTCAGACTTCCTCTGAGAAAGGCTTGAAGATTAGTTAAGTTAGGAAATACTAGAATTCAGTCTTAGAGGTTTGCAGGAACAAGATTGTTTTTTCTAAATATCAGTAGACAGAGTCAGGCTGATGTCCCAATAAGGTTGGGATAACTACAATTGATACCTTTTTACCTGCATAAAGAAAGAGGCATGATGGCTAGAGGTAGTACTTACCCTCACTAAAAATTGGGAATTATACAATTATACAATGTTTTTTATTCCCCTTAAGTTGGAGAGGATACAGATTTTTTTTCTGTAAGCTTGGTTGAAAAAAAAAACCACCTTTTCACTTCTGCTGCACATTGTTGAATGAAGTGCAGCTGTAATTAGGTCAGATAAAGTAAAATGTGAGCGAGGACTAGACTGTCTACACTGTTCAAGTCAATCTGTTTCCCCAGGCTGTGCCTGTATTTGTGCTTCACACTTTTGGAGTTTGCTCTTACGGTTGTGGCAACCAGCCAGCCATCTAGTGCTAGGCACTGTTCTGCAAACATGAGTCTCCTGACATTAAAAGTGCTCCTGAGACCCCCAAACTTGTTTTTAGGAGGGAAACACTGACCTCTTCTAGTTCATATCTTCTTCTCTTTCTGCAAATTGTGTAACTTCTGAGTTGCTGAATCTTAATGTGCTCTCTGTGATGTGCGATGATCTCTTCTTTCACTTTAGTTTCCTTGTTTCTTCCAGACTAAGGTACTTTTATTAGTGTAGGAGCAGTGTCTCTGCCTTAGGACAGTAAGCAGAGGTATGGAGGCACATATGGATTGTTTATCTATAAAAAATGGGGATAGAAGGTGTGTCTTTGAATTTTAAGTGTACAAAATTGCTGCCTGGTTTTCATATCCTGGACTGATTTTTCGCATTTGCTCTAAGGTACTTGTTCCACAATGTTTTCTTGTGTATGTCAGTGAAGTTACTTGTGCCATGAGGACTTCAGATGAGTCTCAGTTTCAAGATTAAAATCATAATCTGAGTTCCTGCCTAAACTACAGAATTTGAAGACCTTTAGTGTAGAACTAGAGGCTCTGATACATCACACTATGAAGTCACAAACCTAGAGAGTCCTTGGACGGTAAATTCAAGTTTTTGTGTGGTTTCTGCATCATGAGGTCTAGTGTCTGTCTGGGTGCTGTTCAGTCAGCTCAAAAACTTCATAATCTTAAATGATCAAGGTCAGCTCAAAGGTTATTGCTATTGCCACTTTACAGAATTAAGGTTCTAAAAATTTTAAATTAGTTGATGAGCATCAACAAGTCATCTATGTCAGGATTTGCTCACTGATCTGTTCCCCTTGGTTGCAAAAAGCCTCTTTAATGGCCATCCTGGAAACAAACTTAATGAGTGGTGATTCACTACAACAATGTTCATTAAGGTATGTGACTGAAGGCTTAATCAACCTGTAACTGCAAAAGTGTTTTAGGTGGCCCAGGCCCCTGCTCTGATGGTCCTTCAGTGCTGATGCTCATTCTGTCTCTCATGTTTGCTGGCTCTCATTCACAGCTCACTAAAACAAATCGACACCCGCTCACTCTACTGCAGCTATCCTTCTGCCAGGGCTTGAGCTCTCAAATGAGAATTCAGACTTTCAAATTACAGCTAGAGGCACAGGGGAAGAGGAAAAGGTATCCCTGTCTGTATAGCTGTGGAAGAGATGGCCCTGGGGTTGATCATCTCTTCACAGTCCCTAACAATAGACATTCCACTCTGCTGCGTTACCGGCAGCCCACGAGTGTGAGGCATGAAGCAGGGAGGTCACAGGAAGGAAGCCACTTCCACTGAATGATGAGAGGACACTGTAGCAGCAGAACAAGACTCCAGAATAATAATTTTAAAAAAGAGTAAGCTACAAGGCAGGCAGGCTCAATGATTGTTTACTGTCCAGGAAAAGAGAGGATTTTTTTTTTTATGCAGCAGAGCAGAACAGGCTGACTAAATTATAACCTTAGCCCCAGCAGCAATCAAAGAACTAAAGAGGAAAAAAGGAACTCAGGGGGAAAGTAAAGAATTTAAAAGAAATAGAAATTCATAAAGAGCCTTTATCAACATGGGAGAGAAAGCACAGAACTTGAGGAGTGAAATAAGAAGACAGAAACAAGTTAGAGGGAAATGAGAAATAGATCAAAAAATGAAAAGCTCTCGATACATTCAAATGAAGGGTATTTTTGTAAAAATTCTCAGAAATATTCACAATGTGCATAATGTGAGGCTGTGCTGGTCATATGAACAAGAATCACAAAGGAAAAATTATGAATGAAAGTTTTTATTTTACATATAATGCTTATTCAAACAGCATCATCTTCACACCTATCAGCTCTTTGGAAATTCAGCAAGAGTCTTCCACACCCAGTCTAGGATTTGTCTAGACCAATATGTTTTGGTAAATAAAACAGGAAAAAGTTGAAAATGGAGAAAACATTCAGCAGAAATAAAAACCCCAGACACCAGCAAAATTCATGCAAAACTGCTTTCTGAGCCAGCTAGTTAAAAAGAGTCCTGGAGTTTAACATCAGCTTAAACTGATCCTTTACCAAATGACTCTGTATGCACACACTGTGAATGATACCTTAAGAAAAGCTTTCAAGAAAAAGGTCTGTACTAAGTTCCTCCTCACCCCCACATTATAAATGGTTCAGTAACAGCAAAAATAACCCATAATAAGGAGCAATTATCTAGTTTCTGAAAGGATGTGGTAAGCCTACTGAAATACATATGCTTGCTGACACAATAAATCATTGATTGTTATGGTCTCTTTGCCCTTAAAATCCTCGAGAGGTATCTGAACAGTTACATACATGACATGAGCTGAATGGAGGATGGAGATTGTGTCTGGCAGATACTTGCTTCTATCAGGAAGTTGGTTTGATTTTTTAATCATTTTTATGGAGCCCTGCCTCTTTTATGACTGAGAGATTCAGCTTATAATAAAGTCCTGCTAATTAAACCACCTGACTATAGCAAACCTATAGCTTTGCAGCACTACTGCCACCACTCCCAAAAAGAAACTTCAAATATGGCAAAGCATGTGCTCTTTAACCAACTTTATGCTCTCTTTCACTATTTTTTTAAAAGAAAACAATAAGTTTCTCTAAAGAAGTCCCTCAGAATCCATCATGAGAAGCTGTGAAATGACATTGTTCCATTTTCAAGGAAAATGTTCTTGCACTGTCCCTCACAGTTCTGCTTCTGCACACCAGAGATGGCACCAGAAAATGTCAAATATGGCAAGTCCATCTCTAAACAAAGGGTGTGTGCCCAGGGGTAGACTAACATCAGATGTAGCTAAGGAGGTGAACTCTCTTCTGGGATCTCCACCAGACCTCTGGAACAATTAGTGACCCCAAAAGAATCCACACTATTTTTTACATAAGACTGCCCAGGTGAAAGGCATGAATGGGATGAAGGGAAACTACGTAATTTAATTTCTTTTTCAGACCAAAAAAAATGATCCAGTGCAGATTCCTTCTGGAGGCATGTACAACACTGATAAAGCATCAATTAAAAAGACACAAAATTGACTAAGAACCAGCTCGAATGAATTCCCTCACACCTGCAAAATCAAATTCAACTCTCTCCAACTCCTGGCCTCCAGCAAAAGCCTGAATGAGTAGATAAGGTTTACAATATGTCAAGGAGCTTAAAAAATAACTTTGTCAGATCAATAGAATGAGAAAGAAAATCCCAGGACTGAAGTCACCTACTTGGAAGGATTAGTGTACACAGTGGAACCATGACAGAAAGTACTGGGGAGGATATTGAGCTCTTTCACTGTACCTCATGGGACCTGTAGCTGAAATGCCTCAAATGCCTTTGTAAAAGAAGCATCTTGAGAATAACACATTATAGGATGCACCTCCAGTGCTTCTGGGGAAAGGAAATTATATATTTGGGGCTTATGAGAGTAGAAACAATTTCTGGAGATGGAGTAAGTGTTGGAGATGTACCCCAGAGGAAAAAGGCTGGAGGGTTTTCACACAGGGCAGATTTTTCCTGGTTTAACTGTGTAAGATTTTGAACTTAGTATGATCTGAAAGAAAAAAAAAAGAATTTATTTTCTCAACTTAACAGATGCATTTTCTGACACAAATGTAGAATTTAACTGAAAAATGAGTATTTAGTTTAAAAATGACCTTTCTCTTCAGTTTTTACAGGAATCTTTTGATCAGCTATATGGGTGCTATAGAGCACTTGAAATACAAATAAAAAGGGCAAGGACTTATGCTTCAGCTCCAGATCCCAGCAGGACTGATACAAAAAATACAGGAAATATCTCCACTGCTGGGAAAGTCAATAGTAAAGATGCAGACTTCAAAAGAAATCAATAGCATGACAACACCGCTGCAGAACGGAGCTGCCTGTTAGAAGTGATATCTCTTTGCCTGCTGACATGCACGGTATTTTTAATCTAATGATTCCAGCTACCGGGAGTCATGTGTCTCAAAATCATGACATGAGTTTAAAAGGAGAAAAGCTAAAGAAAAATGTGTTTTGCACTTTGGCATTTCAGGTGTTCTTTGGGTATTAGTGGGGTTTGTTTTGTTTTGCTTTTAAAAAAAAAAAATGTGCCTTGTAACTTTTTTGCTCACAGCTCACAAGTTCACTTTTTTTATGTGACTATGGGGGGTCAAAACCAACTTCTCTTTTTAATGGAAGTTGATGTTTGTCATAACAGTATTTCAGGGATGACTGTTAAGAAAAATAACAAAACCAGTGAAGTGGACGACATTAAATTTGCAATACCGAATATCTATTACTCCATTCTTCCCTCTTTTACTATTGTCCATTAGAGTACAAATTCAGGACACTCAATCAAAAAGGCACATATGAAACTGTAGTGTTCAACCTTGGAAATTGTTTTCATTAGGCTGTTATTATAGCTTATGTGGCTATTTAACCTATTATTTATTCTGCTGCAGTTAGCCCTTTTTGAAGGAGAAGTAAATGCCGTTCCTAAGCCCAGCAGTCACCTACAAAATGATCACTGTAGAGCAAATCAGTTTGCAGTAAAATTTATTCTTGAGGATGCTGTAGGATTGGAGGCCAGTGCTCTACATTAGTTACTGCTAAGAGCTGTTTGGTTTCCTCCCCTCAAGCCATGGGCAAGGAGAACAATTCTATGATGGTCTGATGTATTTCTTGGCAAGAACAGAGGAGGATCAGGTCAGTGTGCATTAACTTTCTTCATTTCCTGTGGTTATATTCACTATCTAGTAGCTATAGCCAAATCCTGGCCTCCAGAAAAGATTGGAAATGACACAGACCATTTCTGGTTCCTGGAAGTGACCCCTAATGGCAAATGAAGGATGGAGAGATGCTGGCACTCAGGAGAGGGATCTGCAAAGCAGTTGTGAGAGGCAGTTAAGACAAACCTCAGTAACCAGCTCTGGAGGGATCCTAGGATGCCCTGTGTGGCCTTAACTGGGTTCACTGCAGTGAAGGATAGAGACCAGGGACATGGGGCTCTGGCTGTGGGCTGCCTTCTCTTCTATCCCCACAGTGGGCAAGTAGCCTGAAGCCACAAAGGCTGGGATGGCTCCAGTATGAGCTGATTATGAGACTTCTAAACCTCAACATGCTCCTGCTTCCTGCATGTTTCTTGGCACAGTGATATCCATCTCAAACTACCTTAGTGGCCTAGAGGAACATCACATCCTGCCTGGTCTGAAAATTGACTGACTGAACTATACTTAGTATGCTTAGAAAACACCTTTAAAACCTGTGGTGATCCTTCCTCTTAGACATTTCTTTCCTAAAGCCTCACCTCGCTCTCTCTGTCTGAGGAATGTGTGCCCACAAGTCCTCGTGCTCTCCACAGCAGACACAATGACCAGAACCTTTCTCTGTGCATTTCCCAGATGTCTCTTGAGACTTGAGTCCTCCCCATGCTATCATTTCCATGCTTATTCTGAAGCCACTACCCAAGAAAAAGAAAAGAACCACTAAATGTCAGGGACTGGCAGTCTGGCTACCCTCACAGAGACCTGTCAGGTCAGTTGGTTGAACTGGGCAGAGACCCAAAGACTTACTTTAATGGATGGGATGTATTTTCTGGTGACTGATTGCTTCCTCAATAAATTAGGCAAACACTTCTCCACTCAATCCAGTGACTGATTGAGGAGCCCTTTAAACAGTAAATCCATTCCTCTGTCATTTTTCTGAACAGTAATGGCACTGCTGTAGTCACAGAAAAATACAGAGCTGCCCTTTGCATTGATGACATCCTCCTTTAAAGCAGAAGTTGCAGTTGCTAGAGCAGCACTTTTGTGGACACAGTTAAAAATCATTAGTCTTGGTGTCTTCTCAGTCATTATTACCACTGAGGACACGAAGCCAGGCTTGAGAGATGTGCACAGTCAAGAGTGCAGCATACCGTGGAAGTCATATGTGAGTAATGTTTCATTTCCTGAAGTCTTTTAAGTGCAAACCTTTTGTGTTCCTCAAAAAATGCAAAAGGTTGATTATTTATGTGTAGGTTCCCAAGTACTTTCATTTTTGTGTTGTCAGTCACATTAGAAACTAAAAAGACCTATGGAAATTCCAGTTAAGTAAAAAATGAAGCACCATCTTGGCAGCAAAGAAATGAGAGATGTAACCACCCGAGACAGCTGAAAAATCATCTTGGAACCCCATAAAACAAGTTAAAAAGTGCATTAAACAATCTAAGGAAGCATGCTTTCCTTAACATAACCTTCAAATTATAAAGGTTTAAACAACTTGATTCAGTACTGTAAAAGAAGAATAACAGAAAATGTGTCCCAAAGGTCCTCTCTTCTCTAATAATTTTGCTTCCTCTTGTCTCCAGTGGACTTCACTGTTTCTTCTAATAGTCCCCTCCCTCTGTGTCTGCCTTGGCTCAGATTGCATAAAGATTTTTCAGATCCTAACACAGGGATGTAGTTTGTCAGAATTGCAGTGCACCCATATGAAAATACATAAAATTTTATTAATAATTATATGGTACCTTCATGTTCCCTTCAAGGACCAATTTGAAGACCCTAAGCAAAAGCAGAATCCTTTTGTGTCAGACACTGCACAGATATATCAGAAAATATAGACCCCATAGCAAAGGTTTAAAATCCCTGAAGAGACATGCAATCTCCCACCTCTACATTCAGGAGATAATTATTTTACCTTGAAAAAGGCAAAAAAGTGTCTTTATATTAATAAAAAAAAAAAAAAAAAAAAAAAAAAAAAAAAAAAAAATCAAAGGGAAATATAATTCAAGAGCAGAAAAATTTCCAATTATTCCTATGGCTAGCAAAAAGCTGCATGACTGACTGCAGTTGGGTTCTCATGAGAGCCACCACTCTACTTGATTGACAGGGAAAATGATGTCCTTTAATTCACCTTTCCCTCAGAAAGGGAATGTGGGAAGCTGAGAGCAGGTACCAAGCACACTGTAGTGTCCAGCTGAGCATGGGGCAGCATCATCTGAACCCATATCTGTGTTCCCACACACACTCAGCCTAAGCCTGCCCACTGGGATGGCTAATTGCTACTCTGTAGGTGCCTAATGAAACACAGCCTCAGCTGAGGTCCCCAGTTCTTGCCACTGCTGAACAAAGCAGGCAGAAGTCACTCACTTCCCTCCATCCCTGCTGATTTGAGGTGGTTTCAAACCAGGACCTACAAGGAAGGTGAAAGGCACCTGAAGCCCATAAGGATCTGTGTTTCTGAGAGCCTTGATTAATTAACCTCAAAGCTCTAGTGTGTTTGCTCTTCTGTGTCAGTGAGGTTGAATGAGGCAGGGTTTATAAGTTGTCCCTACACCTTTGTGCTCATGTAAACACAATTCTCTTTCTTCCTGGTCATGGTTTCATTAAGCAAAATGCTCACAGCTGGCACCAAAGTGATGTTCTGTTCATCCCCAAATTCAAAGCCACTATGTGAGGGGCCTGCATCACAGTGAACACAGGCACAGCCTACTGTAATAGTTGGTCAGATCCCAGAATTAAACAGAATTCAGGGAGCTCCTTAGGGAGGCTGGAAAATCAGTGGTTGGGGAAGTCACAGAAGAAATGGTCTTAGTGGTTTGAGATGTGTGGACCTTCCATCAAGGCACTTCAGCTGATATCAGCAGACACGATTCTGTCTGGAAACAAGAGTAAAACTGCCCTCACTTCATCCATACTGTCAACAGTGAAATACCTGAGAACCCATAGCAAGTTGGGATAGGTGGGGAAACTGAGGTACAAAGACACTGAACTATAGCAAGAAATTGAAAACATTTTCTGAATCCAAAAGTAGTCTTTAGACTTCCTCCTATGTCTAAAAGATCCAAGATGCACAGGACAATTACTTCCACAATTGAAGACTAATTCCAATGGGGAAATTGTTCAGCTAATTACACCTCTTGCCTCTGAAATTTTTTCCAGGTACACCAACCTTCACTTCTGGCTGAAATAGTTGCCTTCTGTTGTTATGTGCTGCCTTTTCATTTCTGGCAATTCCCTGCTTGTTCTTGTTTTTTAATGGTGAGTTAACTCATGAACCTGAAATGAATAGAGTGTTAAGTGGGTCAGCCCCCTTCTCTGACAGTAATTTATGATATATTTATTGCCTGGTCACTGCAGCTTGGTGCTTACTGAGGGTCTGACCCCCATCATCTAGAGTGAGTGTTTCATATTCTCAAGCAGTTTCAGCTCCAACAAAATACCCCTCAATCCACTCAGCAAAGCTGATCTGGGGGGACAGAAGTCATAGCACAAATGTCAGGGACTGAATAATAATCGATAGCTCTGTGGTGAATTTCCACAAAGAAATAATGTCAGATATTTTTAGTAATTACAACTAAATCTCAATTCCTACTACATAAATAGATGAAGTACATCTGTTTGCACTACGATGTGAAGTTAATCTCATCATTAATAATTCTTCTCATATTTATCTTAATATTGTTAATTACATGGGACTTGCTGGGTATGAGTACAAAAGCATGTGTAATTTGTCTTTTTTCCAAGAATTTCCAGTGCAATTTAACATTAATTACTTGCTGCTTAATACAACAACCTCCCCTAAAGAATAATTCCAGCATTATTATTGCATCTTAAAACAGTTGCTAAGGCTTTTTATTCTGCATAATATGTCATTACCAAGAAGGGTGAAAAAAACCCTACAGCCATTCTTACATTCCAAATGCTATGCTAATAGACAGCAAAATTTGGATAATTTAACAAGATAAAGGCTGTCCTTGAACTTTACTTATTAATGATAGATCCAATCTTAATATTAATGATTTATGAGCATGCTTATATAGCATATTCTCCAGCGTGGGCCTTATCCAGTGCTTTGGATAGATTTTCTTTGGCTTTAATGTCCTTTTAATAGGCACTTTATGACCTGAGTGTTAAAAAGGAACATGTTCTGGCCAGAAGCTGCTTTGTATTGCACAGAGCATTTAGCACATTTCTGGAGGGAGTAGTCCAGCTCTAATGTGGAGAAAGAGCAAGTTGTATAATGTAAATAGTGCTCAACTTTGATGTCTTTATATAAGACTTAGACTTGAAAGCTGAGGTCTTTGTAGATTTTAGAAGTAGCCATTGCATGATTAAACTGGTCCATGTGATCATGACTGGATTCTCTTCAAAATTAATGGAAGGATTACAAAAAGCAGGTTTATGACAAAAACTTGAAGGATTAATTTGTGGAAAACCTAGCTGTGTCTAAATACGAAGCAAACTTGGGTACAAACTGGGATTGTAGCTCCCTGATGTTCCAGGGTGGGGACCTGATGGAAGAAAATTCTGGCCCCTTTCTGATCCCCATGTGCCAGCTTCTTTCCCATGGAAACTGGCATGTGATGCACAAGTGTGTCTGGAGAAACAAAGCATGTTCAGGGCACACCCCAGCTTGGATAGAAGCAATTGAAATCAACACCTTTCTGGAGTTCAAAAGTACAGATAAACAAGGTATATTGGAAGCTCAGGACTGTGCTCTTGGAAGACACAGAATATCATTTATCTTGAATCTGCAGCTCAAACAAGGAGCAGAAAACCTTCCACATATCTAGGGTTTTATGTTCCCCAGAAGATATTCACTGAGCAGGCACTAACACAGGGAAAAGCTCTTTTTTTTCTCTCTAAATCTGAGCTCCTGCTTCAACAGCATCACCAAAACCAACGCACAGAAACTGCAGCACTGCCAAAAATTAACTAGTGCACAGGATCACAACACTATCACATACAACAGTGGAAACTTGTTTGCACATCAGCTCTGTTCTCAGCTCTCTGACCTCTTTTTGCACCAATTCCTCTTCCCTCCATGGAGCAATTGCAAGCAGTAATTGTTAACACCAATTGAGGAAAAGGCAAGAGAATTGCAAGAGAACTTAGAGTGCTGCTAGGATTCCTTAAGTATTTATCAGACATGGATACTGCTCCCTGGTTCCTCCAACTGCAAATTACCTAAGAATCTGACAGCCACTACAGGAGATGTCTGTCTGGCCTGTGGTGCATCATAGCTTAATCGTGGTTTTTTATGCTTTTCTTTCTGAATTTTTAAACTTGCCTCATAAACCTGGCCGTAGCTCCTTTCAATCTAAGTGGCAATTTTTATGATTCTAAAATTCAGTGTTGGATTAGTAACAGATTGTAAATAAACTCAGAATTTCTGGAAAGGCACCAGAATTTCACTTTATTTCAGCATACCATTCGTCCACCCATGTTCTGACTAAAACTCAGAATTTCAAGCTGAGTTGACTAAAAGGGTGAAGATTTTAGGTTTTCCAGAAACCAGAAGTTTCAAACTTCTTGATAATGCCAAAATACCTTTGTAGAAGTATTTGCAATGGATTGGATTAGACTGAGGCAACTGAATTGCACATTATTATATTGTGAAACTGAAGCACTGCTCCTGAGCCTCTCAGAAATGAAGCCCAGTAAAGTCCTGTGTAATCAAGACTTGTCTGAAATATAGCAGCTTAGTCATATCCCCATTTCCTCACAGAAAACTTTTCCATTAGAAAAATACTTCAGTAGTACCTGGTTGGTCCCACAGCAGCACTTTTTTCTGGAATTGAAGATGATTTTGATGAGAAAAGGGTAGAAAGGCATATTAAGGCCTGTAAAACCTGGCGTGAGAAGAGCTGATGATACCATTTTGTTCTGCTTTGGTATTGCCTACTCCAGAATTTCAAATAGTCTACTCTACAACTTCTATGGGAAAAAAAACCTAACAAACTAGAAAAAAACAAACAAAAACCCCAAAGTGAGACTTTAAAAGCAAATGCATTGTGGAGCAAATATCTTGAAAGCATTGGAAACACATGAGCCTCAAAACCAAGGAGAAACTGAAATGAAACAAAGAAGACTGAACAAATCCTCATTTGTTTTGCAGACTTCTGTTGTGTATAAGAAACATGAAGCACCTTACATTTGCCCAAATACAGGGTGTTGGATAATACAGGGTAACTAAATGTGACATATAGACAACTTGGTCCCTCCAAGGTACATGGGGAAGATCTTTGAATTGTGGTGATGCCCCCCCACAACCCTCCCAAAAAAGTAATCAATCTACATTTTGTTAGAATGGGGTTAATATTTGTAAATTCACCAGATGCAGACATCCTGGTACAAAGACACCATTGTTTAGGAACTTTTCCAATGTTTCTCAGGAACTTAAAAAATACATTGGTGGAACCATCCTACCTATGAAGCTCAAAAATTTAAGCTAAATGGGAATATCCAACAGTGTTGCCACTCTGAAAAGCTTCTGACATTCAGTTGATCTTATGATGTGAAGCTGATTGCTTCTGACTCCATCCATTAAAGGTCACTGGTTAATATTCCCCCGCTCGCTCTGTCTCACACATGCATGCACACACACTAATATTTTCTCCCATTGTCTGCATATTTCCTGTGGTACAGAGCAAAGCCAGACACCAGCTCAGTATATATCAGAGGATATGACACCATTCCCGAGAAGGATTATGCTGAAATGTTGCTATCACTCAGCACTTGTAGCATCTCTGGGTATTTGGCGTTCACTTATCACATTTTTCCTCGGGTCCCGCCAAGTCAGCTGCTATCCATCTTGCATCTTCCAAATAGATAAGTCACCTGCACTCTGGCAAGCTCTCCTCAGAGGTGCTTTTCCCATGGTAATGCCCTCCATGTGAGCTACCCCATTTTTTTTAGAAGCCATCCTCTCATACCAAGCAGCCCTCACGACTGAGCATTGAGCAAGCGTCACTTAAAAAAGCATCACAAGAACTCTTTCATTATTTGCAAGAGCCACATTAGATTTACAATAAAAATGAAAGATTCCTATGCTGATTTCATGAAGTGGGAATGCATGATCATTAGAAACACGTGGATTTCAACTAGTCAGGCTCATATTATATTGAATTCTGAATCACAGGGTTTTCTTTTCTAATAAACATGTTCATACTGGATGTTGTTTCTCTGTGAATACATGTAATTAGAGTTTACACTGGTGTCTTTTGAGACACAGCTAAGTAGACAGATGTGTAAAACACACACCATTTGCTAATGCAGAGGCACCCTGAGGTGCCTGAGGTGAAGTCCAGATCTTTTGTGCAGTGTTTTACCTCTGGAGGATGAAACAGAGATTGCCTTTTCGAGCTGCAGGTGGATAATTTTTCAGTCATGCAGTAGGAAAATCATTGAAAAGGGATAATTACAAGCCATGGACAGATGATGGGGTTTGTTTTCCATCAAAACCAGATGCCAAATGTCCTTATATTCAAGATCACTAGGTAATTCACTACTTTGTGGTGCTTAGAAAGAAAAAGAGCTTTTTTAGTTTAACACAGAAATAACACATTGTGAGGTTTTAGGTTCTGTGGTAAAATCTACAGTGGATGGCTATCAGTAGTGCATAAAATATACATTATTCAGGGTCCCAGCAACTATTCTTCAATGAGCTCACAGACATTATAGTCATTAAAGTCAGCTTTTCCCAGAGTTCCCAATAAAGAACTTGAAAAATGTTTTTCTCTTGGACAATTCTTTCTATAGATATTTACTATTGAAATTTTTTACAACAACCATGACTAGGATGGAGCACATACACAAATAGCTAGGATTGATTTGCAGGGAATACAATGAAACTCAGGAATATAAGGCATGATTTCTGATCAGAGTGATGAGATTTTGTTGTTCCAAAGACTTTTCTTTTTTCCCTTATCTAGGCATAAAGTTCATCTATTTCTTTTTGAAGTGTGCCCCACTAAAATATGCTTTATGCTTTGATGCTTTCTCTGTAGGTTTTCCTATTCTGTTGAAATTTTCCACGTCTGCCAAAAAGCCTGGGTGAGCTGAACTGAACTCTGATGTAATTGGCAACATCCAGCTTACACAGAATTGGGTATGTCTTGACATTTTTTTTGCTGTTTTCACTCAGATCTTCTGTTTAGGGGACATTCAGATTTCATTTTTGTAATATCTCTGTCCTTAGGCAGAACATCTTCCCTTGTAAGAACTTGCTGTTTACTGATTGCCACCACCAGCTGTGGAAACAGGGATTCATGCTTTTATCAGCATTTGTAAGTTTAGATTATGGGGGAACAGGATTTAATTCCAACAGTTTGTAGAGAGAGGATAAGTCAGGTGCACTTCATCAGCTGCTGGTGAGTTGAGCAGACACAGGGCAGCCTGTTAGACATGTTCTTATGGATAGAGGATTTTCTAGGACATCTCAAAAGGCACAGTACACTTATTTAGGCAAAGTCCCTCCTAAGGTCACTGTAATGGTAACAGGCAACAGGAGAGAGGGAAGTCTAGGGAAGACAAAATCATGGATAGCCTTATTTTCCAGCTGCATAAAATCCAAACTCTGAATTGACAGAATTTGCATCCCATGTCTTCTTATAATATAACATATTACATTGCAAAAATCTTATTTAACCCAAATCCAAAGGTTTGGGGAAGCCCTTCAATGAAATAGATTTCACAGTCTCTGGCATCAGAATCATTTCAGATTCCAACTATTCTTCAGTACTATTTACATCCCAATATTTGTTTGGCACCTTACAGTGGTTTGAGGCACACCTTGGAGCTAGCTCTGAAAATTTGACTCTGTGTATAGTTCTATAAATGTGTCCTTTGGGTCATACAAATTTATGCTTTTAAATGTTTTGTCATTGGATATTTCTCTGATTTATGACATCCATTTCAGAGAGACATTTTCTTTAAGACCTTTTTGATCCTCCTGAATGCTGAGGGATAACAGAGGGCAGAAAGAAGGAGCATTTCTACTAACTACTGAGTATCTGTTGCTGAAAAATTAAAAAGGCACAAAAAAGTGCTTCTCCCATCAGAGTTCCTTCCTGTTAGTGTGTTTTTCAAACTCCACACATTGGTGCTGCTGCTCTATCCCAGACTTAATTCAAGAAGCATTCATATGCTGGTAGTGCATGCACTGTCACATTTTCCCTCTGGTGGAAAGCAAGTGAGCCCACGGCAACTTCAAAACCTCTGTTTCTTTCTTAGTGATACATGTGGGCTATGATACCTCTAGCTACATCTTTTTGCTAACTGAACATGCATCACCCACTTTGTATAGTTCTTATGGATTCAAACAGAAAAATCTAATTTACAATTGAACCAAAAAAGTGATTTTGGGACAGAAATGTTTGAATTATTTCTATTTATCTGGAGACATTCAGGCTCGTCAAGAACCATAAAAGAGAAAAGAACAGCTGGTCTATCACAAGTAAAGTTCAATTCTACTTTGTTATGGATGAAATAGAGGTATCCTTCTTCAATATCTGCCCTTACAGCACTTAGTGATCTTGAGGCACATGGCAGCACCAGCAGCCTTAGCAAAAATGCATTGTACTGTGATTAATAAAGCACAAAAATTTTGTCATCTCAGCCTGCCTGCTCTTACAGCAGCTACCAATCCAGGTCACCCATCCCAGGGCAGAATGCTTGGCTGTGTTATCTTAACATGCATCCAAATTTCAAGGGAGCTGCCAGTTATGAATAGCTCAGTAAACAGGCTGGAGCTGGAGACAGAGGCTGCATTCTGAGGTGCAGCAGAGAGCACTTACTGTCACAGTACTCATACCCTTCAAGCTCATTATGGTTTTTCCCTTACACCAAATTTGAGCATCATGGCTGTGATACATCATTCTGTTGCTAGAAGCTAAAGTGACTTGCCAAAGGTCACCTGGGAATTCCCTTCATATCTGCCTTCATTGTCTTCCTCTCACACTTTAGCTTACACTGCTATTTACCATTATTATCAATTCAGTTTTTCTCTTTGATGTACAGAACTTTTCCCTAAGAGAAAGTTGATTTCCACCAACTCTCAACTCATCAATGCTCCAACAATTCTATTTGTAGTTAAGTATCTCTACTTTTCAATAGTTCCATCATTTATTCTAAATTTCCTTTCTGACTCTCTCTGGAGACTTTAGATTAAACAAATTCCCCTGGAAACAGCTCACATTACTGATTAATGTGAACGGGGTCTCTCCTTTGCCAGCACTTTGTTATTTCATGGATTTTGCCATTAGTTAGAACTGTGGTTGGAAATTTTCAAAGCTGTGTTCCTTTTGATGTAGCAAGGGCAGACAAGGCCAGTGGCTGAAGTATAAGCCCATGAAAGCTGAGCACCTGATTAGCAGGGTAGCTGTATTCAGAAAGTGGCTGGCCAGCTCAGACTCTTCTCTCAACTGCTCAATAGAGTTGTTACAAAAGAAGAGGAAAATATTACTTTAAAACCAGATTTAAGCAATATGGAAGGAGTTATACTCCTTTTGTTTTCCCAACTAATACTCTTGTGTAGCTTAAAATTATCCTGACAGAAAAACAATCGAGGCAGCTTTTAAACTAATGACACAATCCCATGGCTAATTTCCCCTAAATAGCACAGAGATGTGACTGAATGATCCTATATATCATTGTGGGAAGCAATTTTCCTCAATGAGTTCTACCTGCTGGATATTGCAATGCATTACAGAGTAAGTAAAAGCCTTCCTCTGAAATCAGATTCAAACTGACTTTGGAGCAAAACTTAAACCCTGAGGGTGAGAGAGCCATGGTTATATTTAACACCTCCCTTTGATTTGTGGAGCAGGTTCCACATGTTCCTCCCCATACCTGGCAGCTCCTGATGCAAGTTATTCCCACGAGCTGCATGACTCTCTCACTGTCTTCACAGGTGTTATTTGGCTTAATGTGGGCTTCACTGCTGCTATAGATGTTGCCTAGCATCTCACACGAGGTCTTTACAGTGTTTTCCTGCAACAGTTTCTTAGGTCTTCAGGCTGCCACACCTCTTTAACAAGAAAATTTCCCCCTCCTTACTGTCCAGCTCAAGGGAGATGACAGCTTCCAGGAGAAGGATTTCATATACTTCAGAACACCATATATTGTTTATATATATCTCATTGATATTTTGTCTTCCATTGCAACAGTCAGGCCAAGTAGAGGAGAACTGACTAAACTGTGATGCATCTGTCAGCTCCCAGAAGGTTTTTGTGGGTTTTGTGCTTCTTTTGCCTTTTCCTCTGCCAATTACTCTGGCTAAATGGACAGGTCAGTTGGGCCCAGACTAGGGGATGTGATGGGCATTCTGCTACACAACATCACCTTCACCAGCATTTACCCCAACTCTGCCATCCACAGACAAGTTTCTTGCAGCTTGGCTGCCCAGAGAAACTGCTGCGTTTCATCTGTGTGGCAAACTCCCCAAATCTTAGGTTCAGAGTAATAATCACTGCTGGATGGTGGTGGCTGGATCCATTTTAAATGAGGTAGGGGACAAAATAAAGTGTTTTGTGTCATAGCCTGCAACTGAAGGTGAAAAGGGTGTTCATAAGCCAGCAGCACCAGCTCCAGAGTCACATCCCTTCTCTGTGAAACAGCTCTCCTGCAGCACTGACATACAGGGCAACAAAGAGCTGAAGCATTAAGCAAGATGTTTATTTAGAAAACAAACAAGCAGGACACTTTACATTTCTATAAGGTGAAACATGAGCAAAAGCTGAAGAGGACAAAGGCAAAAGAAATACATTGACTTATTTTTTAACAGAAATAAAGATCAGAGCACCAAGAAAGCCAAGCCCAAAGTTCTGAAAACAGACTTTTCACACAGCATATTTCAATGGATATGGAAAAAAATCTCCACAAGGAAGTTTGTGTCTTTTCCATGCTGCAACCTTCATTCCTGGCCATTCTGTTTGTCACAAATAAGCAGTAATTTATGTTTTGACGACTCACCCCAGCGAACAGAACCATAAAAACAATCCCCAGCCATTTGTTTGTGTATTTTCTTTTTTTTCTAAGGCTCAAATTTATTTTAGATGACACTTTTCCCCCCTTGGCCGAGACAGAATATTTTCTCCATGCCTTTTATCAAACTGACAGGTGATATTGCTTTAAATTGGGCACTGCATCAACAACAGAGGCTTTCTCATTTCACACCCAAAGTGTCAGTCATGTGGATGAGAACTCATTTTGTCCCTTATTTACTAAATGCAGATTGGGTTTTCAGAGCCAGGAGTGCAGAAGAGGCAAGGGATGCCCTGGGTGATAATGGGAATGAACGAGAGAGGACAGCAAAAGAACAACACAACATGAAGCAGGCGGGAACTTATTGTGGGTTGATTAGATGACATCCATCTTCTTGTCTATAAACCATTCCCACAAGAATAGCTTTCACACTCACTTTGTCCCCTGTCATGACTCCCTCCCCATTAACAGGATAAAAGGTGACAGGGGATTGCAGGATGTTCCTGATGGATTTCAGAGCACTGGGGATGTAGCTAAGGGGTTACAGATCACAGGTGGACTATGATTTGAGACTGAATCCCTGGATTCCCTGGTTTCTCATGGATCCAACCCCTAGTCTGGGGCTCAGGAAGAAGCAGTTTCCTGAAGAATGGAGGGAGATTGCTTGGCTGCTGTGATGGCCTGCCTAGCTAGTCCTCAATATCCAGAGGTTTCTGAGAGCAGGTCACCCAGAAAAGACAAAAAACAAATCTTGAGCCTACACTAAAACAGAGAAAGTTTCTGGACAGTGTGAATAGATTAACACATATGTGTTAAAGTGGAATATAGGACACTTCATTTGGAAAAGTAGCCTCTCAGAGAACATTGTGTTTGTCTCAGAAATGTACCAACAATTACCTATTCTGAAATTTTGCTTTATAATCATTTATTTTAATATAATCTTGTGATTGTTTCTAAGAGGATGACAACTTTCAGTGAAACCATGAAACTATAAAAGCTTTGCTATCACTGTATGTATTTCAACCAATTACTATCTAAACTCACTTTTATAATGTTTAAACTTCATATTGACATTACGTGTGTGAGCAGCCTGCAGATGCTGAACAAGCAGGGAATTCTGCTGCCTTGGCACACGGCCTCCTGCTGCTAGAGCACCAATTAGCCAGAAGGAGGAAGGAGGTTTCACTGTTATAAAAATGGGAGCAGGATTTAAGTACAGCAACTGTCGCTGAAATTTAAGGGAATGGAGAAAGGAAAGGAGACCTGCCCTTGTGTCATCTTATAGAAGGTGTTATAAAGTTACATCTGTGACAACACACTGCTGGAAACTAGAGACAGATGATTGAAATTCATGCCAAAATATTCTTAGTGCTCTCTTCCCCCCACTTCCCCTGTCTCTAACTGCACAAAAATCACCTGGATCTGAGAACAGGCAGGACTGTGTGTGATTTACAGAGACAAGCTTTTCCTCTTTCTAGTGATCTCAATATTTCCCTGCACTCTCTTGACAATGTTTATGATAAGTGGTACCTATCTCAAGAAGGACTTTATGAGTCACACTTTAAGAAAAGCAGCCAGGAGTCATCCATGTGAGAAAGTTTCTGAATAACTCTTGTGGTTCCGCATGACTGCAGCAGCATCCCGTGGTTTGCCCACGCAGAGCTGCAGCCCTCAGTGAAACGTTCAGTTCTCCTTCCTGTTCACTGCCCTTACCCAAACCCCCCTCAGTACCAAGGGGAGACATAGAATATGCTGTCCATCAGCCTCATTGTTTCCTTCACAAGTTCTCCAACATGCTTTTAAACCAAAAAGCCAGATTTTACTAGATAATTTTGTAAAGAAGGGGCAACTTAAACTGACTTGATGAGAAAGAAGTGTTAGAAGGTCTTACAACCTGGAGCATTTCGGATGTAGAGGACCTGGGCAAAGCCTATTGTCATTTTGGCTGCTGTCAGCTCAGAGGCCCTCTGGGGCACAATAAATTCATAGAAGTCCTGCCTGTTTCCTGGGACACTTCTCTTTCTGTCAGGGTGTCCATGCCCTGTTGTCCTCACTGCTGAGCAGTGTTCCTGGCTCTGCAGATGCTTGAGGGGTGTCTCTTCTACCCTGCCATGAGGTCTGTGATCACCTTTCAACTGCTCCTGCAGGATGGGACAATGTTTCCTTCCCCTGAGGTACATCTGCCCAGTCACTGTTATTTCTAAGATGTACAACAGTATGTAAGTGGAGAGAAATAAATAAGATGGGTGCTGTCTGCCACATAAACCAACAGGAGTCAGCCAGTGTCATTAAAAAGAGCCATCCAGGTGGGAGGTGCTGGGGTTAGACCTTTAGTACATTCCCTGGCTGCTGTCTCATTCCTGCATCCGTGCTGGGCTCACTCAGGCTTTTTTGACCTGAGCATAATTCCCTCAAATTTAGGGAACTTCTGCAGAGAATCTCCACCTGAAGAGACCTGACGTCTGTGCCTGTGTCCATGGCACAACAGACAAACACATGCTCAATATTGACATGCTATTGCTGTGCCTTTCCAGATGGTGGGGAGGTATTTAAGTCATCAGGGAGATTTTTTTGCAGTCATCACCTGTTTCTGGTTTCTGTGTACTGCTTTCTGGTAAGTGCTACTAGAATTGGGAAGCACATGAATATATGAAGAAGCTTTCTGTCTGCTTTCTTAGGTGGAGAGTGTATACCTGTCAAGAGCACTATGAGACAGTTCCCATCTTAAAAGTAAGACAAGTTTGTCATGATTTTGCTTTAAGGCAAGTAAGATTTCACCTAGAAGTTCATGATTGTGTTTAGTTTTCATTCTGAAAGTGAGCCAGAATAGATTTTAGGAGTTCACAGTGACTAAGTGTGAAAATAGGTGAAAAAAAATTACCTAAAATTATCTGAATTTAGAATAGATCATGGAAACAAGGAAGGCTCTGTGACTCTGAAAAGACAGTGATGTCAGATCTTGTTCCACATTAACATTTAGAAAGACTTAGGCATATATAGTGTAAACAATGTCAAAAGAATCCAGGTTGATTAGGCATCTTGTGATTTAGCAGTGATTGTGAATAATTGAAATATGACAGGCAGAGAGATGAAGTCACATGAGAAAAATACAAACCAAAAATTAACCTAGAAAACTAAAAAACAAATCTCAATGCCACAGAAACCCAACAATGCAAAGGTTACAAATATAATAAGCAACACTGCCATCAAACATTTAAATGGCAAAGCAAAAATAGTTCACCTAATTTAAACCCCAGAGTTTTTCTGTTATGCATTAGAGAGGCACAGAGATGATACATATGTGCAAGAGCACTGCAGGGCACTCAGCACAATTCAGATTGACTCCTGGAGAGAGCTCTCATTTTCTGGTCAGACAACTTTCTTTTCCCAGGTCTGGTAAAAAGTGTGGTCAGAAGTGCAAAGATAAGGACAGGAAAAGCAAATGTGATTTCTGCCCAGAGTTTAATATATGCCATACATTGATCTTGGCCTAGTTTTGCCACACCAAACTGCTATTTAAATTCTACTTTGATCACATAGCAGCATTGGCTGAACTGGTGGCTATACCACTAACTTCTCTTAAATCAAGGATTCTTGAATTTTAACAGAGCCCTTAGGAGAAGCTTTTGTTTCCCCATGGCACAAACATAGATTAATATTATGTGATCTCCAGGAGAGACCACAAGAACAGCTCTTGCTGAGTGCCTCATGCCCTAGGTAACACTGAGCCATTTAGGACAGGAAGGAATTCTTTGTAAGAGGCTTTAAGAGAAAACTCCTGCATCAGCTGAGCCAAACCCAGGCCACTTGGCTACTCAGAGTGAGATGGCAGCAGCAAACCAGTCTGGCTCTTCCTTCATTTTCCTTTGCTGAGCTCTCACCTCCCACATTCAGTCTGTACCACACTGGCTGCCATCACCTCCCACCACAGGGACCCAGAGCCTGAGATCTCCAAGCAAGGAACTGTCTGTCCTGGCCACTGGCAAAACCGGTTCAGATAAAGTCTGAATTCCTCCTGGAATGGCAAAAACCATCCATGCCGATCAAAAATTATCCCAGAGCTAAAATGACTCATTGTTATAAAATTCATCAACACCCACTTCCCTCCTCTTCACGTCTTTAGGACCCTCTTACAAAATGCCAAGGAAAAATAGTTTCTCAGTTAACAAAGTTTCCCATTAAGAGTGTGGAGGATTTGGTAACAATAAGTTTTAACATAGTGTTTCCCAACAGTGATTTACATATGCATTCCTGTAGCAAACCAGATAATTTTCCATTCAAAGAAGAGCTGCCTTGCACATTCTGTTTTACAGGGGCTGAACTTTTAAACTAATGTGTTTCCACCGGAGCAGAGAAAAGCAGAGTCAGGAAGACACCATTTAATGAGCACAAACCCATTACTGATACTAGTCCTCAGGAGAAATACAATAGAATAAACCTAAATTGGTGTCATTTCTTCAATGATAATGGAGCAATGCTGCTTGACACCAGCTGAGGATCTGATCCTGTTAACCTTCATTGACTCAGACATATGTTTCCCAAAGCATTTAGCTAACGGAAGAAATGAAATGTAGCTAAGACTGGAGGATGAGGATGCTGCTCTTGAAGAACGGGACGGCAAAAGGAAACTACAGGCTGAACTTCTACCTCTCTGAAATAGCAATTCAGTGTCACTATAGAGGGTATTCTTCACACCCACAGATGTGGGTGACTCTCAATGCTGACCTGCACCACAAACCTTTCCAAATTCTGTGGTCTTTATCACCTCCTAAGCTGAGGCAGTGGCATTCCCCAAACAGGACAGCAGCTTTGAGCCTCAGCCTCTTACTCTGCAGATGCCACTTTAACACCCCTGGGTCACACCTTTGCCATCCTGCAATATCTCATTCACTTAAGAAATAACCCTAAAGGTAATGACATGCAACCCAAGCAGAAAGAATCTGGATTTTGGGAAGACAAGATCATGTAGTAACCTGTGTTTCCATTAGGTGGTTTGGGTAGAGATTTGAAAAGCTCAAAGTATGTTACAACAGGTGCCTCCAACTTTGAAATTTTGGAATTTTAGGGGCAGAAAGGCATAAGATAGACAGAAATTTCCTTTGGACTGAGGTGACATCAGCTGCCAGTTCTGCAATCCATTCTAAATGCCAGCTTGTTAGTTATAGAGAATGAAAGTGGACTGATAAATCTTTCTCCAAACACATCTATAGGGCATCTCTGCCACTGGGAAAGACCAACACAATACAAGGACCAAGATTTCATTGTGCAAAAACTTTCTAAATCAAAAAAATATCTAATTTGGTAAGTAATCATCAGGAGAAAAAAGAATTGCATTAAATAAGAGCTGTAAGAAAAGTACTTTACAAAACCTTTTTATATACAGACATGTTTGCTGAGGATGGTGCAGAAGCAGCAGGACAATGAAGAGAACTGAGGAGGTCTCACAGTATTTAGCAGCCTTCCTATTATTTAACAGCCATTACTGGCAGGGGATAAAGATACCAAAACTCCTGTTTCCAGGTGTTTTAACAGAACTCACAGACTTTTAATATTTTCTTAATTGAGGACTACATAGTTGCTAAGTGGGTATATCTCAGTATAACCACACAGAACATCACATGCACATTAGAACACACAAAGAAACAGGACTGCAAAGAAACACCAAGAGCAGGTAAGCAAATATTATCATTAATTAGTGATTGTTCTACCATGAAAGTCCTTCTCTCAGTATGATTATCTAGTGTGCAAGGCATGACTCCTTTCACACTGAACAGTTTCTTTGGTAGGTTGGGTGGAGGTTTTGTTTGGTTTGTTTTGGGTTTTTTGGTTTGTTTTTAATATTTTCTAACTCCACGGAAAGATGGGACTGTGTAGGTGTTTTTAATAAAAGGTATGTCTCGGAACCAGGTTATCCAAGGGAACGAGGCCTTTTCTAATTTCAGCTTCAGTCTGTAAGCAAATAGCCCCAGTTTAATAAATCTGTTTTATTATGATGGGATTTCTTTTTCCTTCACAGTCTTGTTTGTGCATGAGGGAGTAACAGCAATAAAATCTCACGTTCCACCAGAACGAAATATGTTCATAATGTTAGTTAACAACCTAGAAAAATGTTTCCCTTGTTGTGAAAAGTGCACCAGTCTGCAGGGTAACCAGAGGGGGAAAAAAAAGGAAAAAGACTTTTGGCAATAGCTCCCATGCTTCCTGACAGGTTCAATCTGTTTCAAACCTTCCTGGGGTTTAATCTCTTTTCAAAACCAAAATCTGTATTCCAGCTTTTGCTATGACCTCTCGGTCATTAGGATTCCAACGTTGATAGCTTTTTTCTTAGAAAAAGTATCCTTCTGATTTTGAACATGAAAATCCAGACCAAGAAGGAACACTGGGATGTGGTGTTACCCATTTTGCTCCTTCTCTTGCTTCCTTATAAGTTGACCTTTAAGGGCAATTTATTTGATCTTATATGGGGAAGTAACAAAAGGTCAATGCAACATTCCCAAGATACAGCTCCCAACCAAGAATGGAAGAGGAGAATTTTGGTTTTGGTGGCATAACCTCTGGTCACATGCAGTGAGCACTCATCCTCCCTCACACAAACTGGCTCAGCTGGAAACCTCCCCACCCCAGGAAGGTCACATCCATGGGAATTCCCATGAGGCGCAGCTGAGGGAGGAGGTGCCACAATCCATCAAAGACCCCCAAACATCCCCAGACTCTTTGCTGAGGCCTTGCAGCAGAGCACTGCTCATGATGCAAAGGGCTTCAACAGAGCCAGAGTCTGCTGCAAGGGACTCTGTCAAACTTGTCCCCACCAGGGCAGTACTTTGGCCCTCCCACCCAGCCCAAATGTATATATTAACCCATTGAACTCCGTGGTTTTGGGGGACCCTCACCACCAAGACCAGGTGGAGAAGATCAATGGGACACCATTAGGATCCACAGAGTGGTGATATTTTCTATTTACTCTGTCTCAGTCACTCTCTTTCTCTCCACCCACCTCTTTTTCTATTTCTTTCTCCCTCTCTCATATTTACTACACAAAATCCATACTATTAACTTTGGCATATGGTCTCATTTGCACTTTAAATTGAGCAGAGGCATTTCTAATAATTTTAATAACTGGATCATAACACCTCTCTAGTGCTGGAGGATGACTGGTAGCAAACAGGAACTCTGGATTTATTTGAAATAATGCAGAGAAGCAGCATTCCCTTTGTTCTGGCAAAACAGACTTCTGCACACCTTGAAACAGAGAGGAAAATAACATGCATGCAGGCTCAGAGATAGTTTGCTTCCAACAGCAATTATTGTTTCCAACAGCAATAATATATTCATAATAATTTTCATGTAACCCTGAAAAAAAAATTATCACTTGAAGACCAGAAATAAGTAGAATTACCAAAGTGTTATTCCATTTCATATATTATTCCATACTTCCTTGATAGGGAATACTGACATTTAATAGCCACTTAGAGTTGTATTTAGAGCATACACAAGTGCATCTTTGGCTGAATTCAGACACCTGCAGTTTGCATCTATGATTAAGAGAGTAATGAGTGATTCAGACTACTTACCATCCAGGGACTTCCAAATCTTACATATGGCGATGCACAACTTCATAGCATAAGGAGCATTCTGCAGTCTGATTGATACTTTACTTTTCCTCCTCCTCAAAAAAAAGCAGGGGCACACCTGATGGATACAGTAAGAAATGACCCTCTGAAATACAGCATGAAACAGCTGAATATAGTCAGGAAGAGAATTAGTAGATTCAGACTCTCAAATGAAGCATCAGCTGAAGAAGCTTCTTCCTTGTTAACTGCTTTTCATGTGCAAGTCTTTCCTGATTTCTACAGCTTTTGAAGCAAGATAATAGCATTACAGTCAAGGTTTCCTGGGCCCTAAACCTCACATTTAAGCTGTGTTGTTCATGTTCCAAACCTTATCAAGTTGTGAATTTGAGACTCTGTTCTCAGTTCTCTTTGCTTTTGAATGCATAAGGCATTAAAGATCACTTGCCCGGTGACTTGCAGCACACAAAGACTGAAATGATTTATTGAATTGCAAATTTAAAATTGTGATGTTTTCGAAAACCACAATGACATTTTCGTACTGGGAGAACAACTTATCTAAAAACATTACATCCACAGATGACAATTACAAAAAGTCACTATTAGAAGAACTCAAACTTTTGCCCTGTAAATGGGAATGTACTTTCACCAGACTGAAAGGAACACACAAAGAATATCAAGTGTGAAAAGCACTATTTGATACTTAGGAGAAAAACATCATTGCTAAATTAGGCCAAGGTCCAAACCTCAAGAGGAAATGCCCAGCCAAGTCAGTAAGGAGTTTTTAAATGCTTTTTTCCAGTATACTAATCAGGTTTGGATCAGGTCTTCAGATTCATTCACAAGGCACACAATTAGGGATTTTGGTGGTTGTCTCTGTGCTGTGTGAACAGCTGCACCTCCTTCCAGAAAGCTCCAGTCTCAGCAGGAATGCCGTGTCCTGGTGGAATAGAAAGAGGGAAGGAGGAGTGTTTAATTTGACGAAATCCATTACAATTGTGGAACATATATCTGCACTGTGCTTTCTGTGGTAAAGTTCCTTGTCAGCTGCTTTTCCCAGATGCATGGCATGTGTAGGGAGAGAACTACCTGGTGGAGGGCATGGATCCATCAGGAACGTGGGGACTTGTGATGGTGCTCAAGTGTGTTCTTCGGCTCTGGCTCCAGCAAGAAGAATACTGCTCTGGGGACAACAGCACTGCTCTCCAGGGCATATCAAAGGCATAAATATGCAAGGCAAATTCCCACTAAAAGCAGCCTTTCCAGTGCACAAAATCAATGCATATGGATCCAGCATAAAATCTGAAATGGACTTTAAGATGTGACCCCTTTTTAGTTTCTTCTAACCAGAAATGAGGCCAACCTACTTTATACCAAGTCTCTGCACAGGCTCTTTTCAAAAAATTATCTCAATTGTTCCAGTTGGCTGAAAATCCAGCAAAATTTCTCTCATATATCCCGTGAAAGAGCAGCAATGCAAGCTAAAGAATCCCACTGGCTCAAAATAGATTTCTGCATATGTTCATTTTTCTCAAAATTTTCCTAAAGCCCATCTCACAGGCAGAGATTCCTTTGGTTGTTTCTAAGAACAATTTGCTATGGCACAGTCAGCAGCCATGTTTAGGCCAGGACAGATTGTTGGCCAGTGAGTAGGTGTGGGCATGCTGAAAACCATGTTTTTCACCCATATGGCCAACAGATGGGATAGGAGAAACTTTTTCAAAAGAAACACATGTCACTTATGCTATGGCTGCTTGGAACAACAACAACAGATGATACCAGTCATTTCTCACCAGGTTCTTCATGCCCTCACAGCTTCTTCCAGATTACATTTCCATCCTCTTTTCCCTCTGCACCTGTACCAAGCTACAGTGGTTCTCACACACACACAAAGGGGGCAAACAAAAGGGAAGGACAAAAGAGTAATGATTGTTTTTGCACACAGCTCTGAAATGATGTGCAAAATAAAGCATTGATTTCTCTAAGTTTCCACCATAAAGCACACTGTGATTCTTAGGAAGTATTTAGGTAGATGGTGAATTTGGACACTCCAAGAAAAATCATTACAAAGTAAGATGTGAATGGGAAGATGCAATGAACCACACTCAGATGTTACTTCCAGTGAGTCATCTGGTCACTGCTGTTTAATTTTATGACCAATAAGGACAATTTTGTTTGCTTTTGGATTAGATTTTTTAGATTAAGGACAATTTTCTTAGACTGAGTTTTTTTGTTTGAGATTTGTTCATTCTTACTCTTGAGCTCCGTAGTTCTTTTTCTCTCTCTGACCCTCCCCATCAAAAAGTAATATTCTGATTTTGCAAATTTAATTCTGAAATCCAAGGCTTTCACTTGAAATTCCCTTTTAACACATCCAGCCAAACATTCCCACTTGCAGGTTATTTAAATAATATAATTGGATCACATTTTCTCAGGCTTCTTTGGTGATTCTATCAGAAATGTGTAGGTCTCTATGGAGCTCTTATCTTTATCAGGGAGAAATAAGTCTGACTTTTCTTACTCTTTTTAGTGTAGTTGAATCTTGGAAATCAGGACTAATCTGTGATTGCTCAGCACTGCTTTCCCTTCAACAGTGATTACATGTTTTCGCAATTTTATTCCTCAAACCTGAACACTGCTGTGAGCAAGGCCCTCGTTCCCCAAGCCTTCTAGCAATAACACTACCTTCTTTGATTTATACAACATTTCTCTTACAAGATTGCTTAGAATACTTATGGTATCCTGAAATGCACCTGAATAGAGGATGCCTTCTTATTTTTTTACTTTTCTTTTCCCGTCAGTTAAACTTCCAAGTCTCTTCCCTTTTCTGTATGCAGCTTTCAACATCCTTTCTTCTGAAATGTACCTGTTTTTTCCCTTCATATTGCTGCATCTTCTTATTCTGCTGTTATCTGTATTAAGCTGCTTTCCAAACTGCAGCCATTGGAGTTAATCTAGAATTCAGTTTTTCATATGCCTGTTGCAAAATTCAATTATTCATTCCTATGTGAGGTGGGTTTTTGTTTGTTTTTTTTCTTTTTTTTTTTTTCATCATCTGTGACTTGAGAATTTACCTTTTAGCTGCTGACATTCAAGTCATTTACTCAGTTAATAAAACCCTAGGGAGGTCTGCACTGATCTCCACAGCATTTCATATTTTCTTTTGTTTTGGCATGTTCCCTTTCTCTGTGAAGTCATTGAACAGAGGGGGAAAGAAAAGTGAAAATCAAAAAGAGGAAACCAATAGCTAGGTATGGTTATTTGCTTGATGTTTTTATACCATGCCCTGGTTTTCCAACCAGGAATAGGTTAAGCCAACATTAAGACCAGCATTGCTTTCCTTTATGCCATGGCATCAGCTCTCAGTGAGCTGATCTAAGAACCTATTCACACTTTTGTAAGTCAACCTATTGCACCTTGAGTTCCCACCAGTAATTGGGATGCTGGATTCTGGCTCACCCCAGTTATGAAGGGAAGGAGATGTGCTGGAACTGAACTGAACTGACTCGCTGTGCTGAGAGCATCCTTGGGGGCTGTTACTGTGTCTCTGCTCACCTCCACAGAGGCAGCAAACTGGTAATTTGTTATTGTGGGAAACCAGTTCCAGCTCAGACTGCACCACCGGTCTGGCATCTCCTGATAAAACATTTGCTTCAGCCTAAAGGAAGCAATCTTTAAATGCACAAACCCACTCAGTGGCCAGTGCCACAGAAGCCTTAACAAACAATCCCATGGCAGGAACCAGAACTGTATCTCAAGGGAAAACTATCTGATCCATGTATTTAATTGAAAATGTCTGTGCAACATGGCACTCCACATTCAAAAAACAGTGAAGGCTTTTGGATACAGATCCAGTACACCACAGAAAATAACTCGTCTTTAACTGTGTGGTATTAGTCTAAATGCAACTATGATTTTTTTTTCCTGGCAAAACTATAACCACAGTGAGTTTGTTCCATTGCTTGAAGGCAATGTGTAAGCAGGTCAGCACAACCACAGTTTGTTTTACACCAAGATAACACTGCAGTGTATTGAAATACAACAGTATCTTTTGTATGTTCAGAAGCTAGGAGCAGAAAAGCAAAAATACCAGCTCCCCTTATGTATTAGTATGAATCCTCTTCAAACACAGCCAAATCCTTATGAGTCCCCTTGTACACTCCTAATATAGAAAATCATAATAAAAATATGAAAATATAAAAAAGTTGTAGCATAAATTAGAAATGTTACACCAATCAAGATGGAGAAAAAATATTTTACTGCAGTATTTCAAAAGCTCACTTATTCTTCCCCTCCTAGAAGTTATAAATATTTCTTTTTTATTTGAACTGGTGTAGCTGAATTCTAGCGAGTTGCCATTTGATAAAAAATATTCTATATCCTTCATTTCCAAAAATGTCAGTCATGTAACCCAAATTTTTTGTTTGTGCTGTTGTGTGTTACATTTTTTGTCCTTTATTCCTCCTGGAAGGTGCAATCCCAGGCAGTCAGGGTGGGCAACAGAAGCACTCCAGTGATGCGTTATCTCTGTGACACGTGGTACTGCTGGCTTTGGAAACTGGAGCTCCTCTACTGAAACTCACTGATGATTCAGCCATGCTCTCTTTTTTTGGCAAAACATATGCTTTTTTCTGTACAGAAAGATAGATATATAGACTCTTCAACCATGGAGCAACATGCAAAGGTTTCCAGTCCTCCTTGTCCACATTCAGAACTTTTACATATGTGCCTGTGGTTTGGTAGAGAAGAGGAAAAGAAGAGGGGAAAGCTTTTGATTTCCAGAATAACAGAATTTTCTTAATATTTGTCTCAGATGCATCACAGGATCAAGAAACAGACATAAAGTGAAGGAATGAAATGTTTAGATGAGAATATAGCAAGTGTTAGATAAGCATGTCAATTAATCATAGCAGGATATTAAAAAAGTTGTCAGCATAGCAATAACCACTGCATATTTATAGAAAAATTTTCATTATCAGTGATTTGGATTTAACCCTTGGCCTGGTGAAGCAAAACACCAGCTAGAAAAGACATATCCCAGGCTTGTATTTAATGGCAAAGGTCCCTTACTGGCATGAGCAGTTGACTCTCTGACTCTTCTTAATAGCAGTTTTCTGTCCAGCTAAGGCACGAGGCAGAAGGATGGGCTTAATTCACCCTGCAGTTTTCCTCCACATGTTGACAGTCATTTTCCTCAATCCTTGAAGTTTAGGATGACTGAATGTTTTCTGTGCTGGCCAAATATCCTTAAGAAACTCACTAGACCACATATTTCAAGGCTTGATATGGTGCTTAGACTCTTAGTAAATGTGTTTCAGAGCTCTGGAAGAATGTCTTTTTATATTTTTTTTTTTCCTGCTGGTATCTGAAGCAAACCAACAGATCTGATGACTCCACATCTTTAAAGGGACACAGACCAAGATCAGTGCCATCTCCCTCAACTGCAACTCAAGCGAGCAACTTCCTCTAGGGGGATCCATTTCATGTTTGCAGCTGCTTCTGATTGTACACAGCTACTGTCATTTTTCTGGCTGGAGTGAAGCCATGCAATGAAAAATGGAGTGTAATATGCTGAAAGACCCAGGACGTGGCTGGAAGGGCATGAATTATCAGTGGTGGTTGTGGGGTGGGATGGGAGGTTAGTGCAGTCTGAAGAGCAGCAAGTGTGCACACAGTAATGGCAAATACTGCCCCCAGGAGCTGACTACGTGCCTCTTTCCTGGAGTTTCCCTTCACCTGGAATCAGATTTCCCAAAGAATATCTCTGCTTGCCTATCAGTATCTGCCATAACTCAGATTTCCAGGCTGGTTTATGGGCTAGCAGCAAACAGGACAGAAGTGGGAAAGTCACGTCAATTACCACAGGCAGTTATGATCCTTATTTTAAGTTATTCCTTAGTTCTGAATCAAATCAAGCGAGCAATCTCCAGAGAGATGATTCATAACCCTACAGATTTCAGGTATTGTACTCCATTATTGATACAACTCATAGATCCTAAAAAAGCACAGCAAAATTCAAGCCATTCATAATTTAAGTACTGAGCAAGGTAATACTGTGAAAGTAAGTGCCTAAGCTCCTGGTAAATGGAGAGAAACACTTTTAAATGTCTCTTGGAGGAAGTCTTGTCTACCAAAACCTCCCACTTCCCACTGCTTTACCTACCCACCTTTTGTATGATGTGTGACTTACTTTGCCTGCTGCTGAGATACAAAGTAACTTGGACTTTCAAGAGCAGCAATAATTAACAGCAGCCCTCACCCCAGGCTGATCAAATGTGTGCATTTGGCTCTTGGTGACATTCAGCTTGAGCAGGACAGCAGCACAGCTCCTGTGTTGCATTCATCTCTCATGGGCTGTGCAGAGCAGAAGGCACAGACTGATGGGTGTCTCAGGAGCTGCTGTGGGAATGTGAGACATGCATCCCTTAATTCCACTTCATGTGCTGTATTCTTCTATAGATTAGGGAAAACTGAAGTGGTGTTACAGCTCTCTTCCTTGAGAATCAATGAGGATACTTGGCAATGGTGTCCCTGATGGAGCAAGAACATTTGTAATGTCATGGATGAAATATTTAAGCTCCCATGGAAGGCACTTCAGGAACGATCTTCTATTTACTCAATCTTATCCAGATTTTCCTCTGACTTCACAGGCTGAGATTTGAGCCTAAGTGATGTCCTAAAATACAACTCATTGGATATTTATTCCTTCCAAATCCAGTTCCACCAACAACAGAGCTTCACAACACTGTTTTTTTCAGGGTGACTGGTGAATTAGGAGAGAAGAAATTCATGTACATACTTATTACATTTATATAAATATTAAGTACATGTGTGCACATGTATGCTGAGTATAATAGAATGCATCTTAATTTATATTTGTCTCTAAGGATGGAGACCCATCCAGGCTTCTATTCAGCAAGCATTTATGAATAAAAAAACAAAAAAAAATTGAATTAATTATATCTTAATGGAGTTTAATTTTTTCCCCTCTCACAAATCTTCTATTATATATCTGAGTTATTTGGTGCTTCCAAAACAGGAAAATACTCATTGTTTGAACAGTTAAAAAACTTTGTCATATTTACATGGCACTAACACTGCTTTTAAGAACTATATTAGAGATTTACTTTATTACTTCTCCCAGCAATATTGATAACATGATACATATTACAGGAGATTTTGTGCCAGTGAAATTTGGATAAACCTGAAAATCAAGGCTTAAAGAGAAGAATAGCTTGGGATTTTTTCTAATGAGGGCAGAGATAGATCAGAGCAAAGTGTGCAGAGAATAAGCTGGCCATCTCAGGACAAAATTATACTGAAAGGAGGAACCATCTATCCTCTGTATGATAGCTTTAAAAAGCTCTTGAAATTCAGGATCATCAGACTTGGGATAGTCTGGTACAAACACCAGATTTCTTTCAAGGCAAGAGGGAAAAGTTTTAGAGGCTTCATGCAATGTCTGATTATGATATCATATGCATCTGTTGAATTAGCCATTTTTTAATATAAAGGTTCCTAAATTATTAACTTTTCCTAAAGTGATATTTGATGGGAAAAGTAATATCCGTATGAAGTATTAAGTGTTCCTTATGAAAGAGCTGTATAAATCTGACAGAGTATAATAATTTTGCTGTCAAATATAGAAGATTCAATTTTCCCTGAACTATCTAGACCACCAAATTTCAGAGACTATCATCAGGACAATAAGATTTATTTTGTCTCCAAAGGCACAGAAGATGCTTTTGCTTAAAACACACATCCAACAGTTAATTTTATTTTTTTCTGGTGCAGTTGGTTAGGTTTTGAGTGATGGCTCTCTGATCACAGGCAGGGAAATGTTAACTGGTGTTTATTCATTCTCATGTTATCACTTTGCCCAAGAGAAAGGATGTTTGTGGTTTGCAGAAGACAGACAATGCATCCACTTGCAGCATGAAAATCCCCACAGAACCTCTGGGCTGTCCCCTGCAGGCAATTTGACTCCTTCATTTGAAGTGAGAAGCCTTTTCTTCCTGCAATAATGTGTCCAGGTGATGACCTTTAAAGTAAAATTTAGCTGAGTCATGTCATGCTTATTGAAGAAGTATGAGGACAACTAAAATCCCAAGTTCTGCCCTTTTTCCCCTTAAGGAGTTAACATGTCCATCTCCAAAACTCCAAATTAGACTCAGACAGATGCACTTTTATCAAGGACTGCCTAACTGGGCTCCTAGATGAGTTACAGTAGTTATGGGAACTATAATTTTTAATTGTCTTGGATTTCTGCATGTTAATTTTCAGCCAGAACATTGCATTACAGGAAGTTTTTTTGCATTAACTCTTTTAAGAAGTTTTCCAAATCATTAATTCATTAATTTCTATCATTTACATCAAAATTTAAATAATTTTCCTTAAAGATTTGTCTAGAAGATTTTACTTTGTAAATGTCTTCCACACAACTGAGTAGTAACTTACAATCTCTTCTGAGCCATCAAGGAGATGAAGGGGAGTGTGTTTAAGCACTGGTGCAAGGATTCATTCTCAGAGGAATCTGCATCATCAGTTTTAGTTCAGCAGAGCTGAGTTTTACTACCCTATCTTTGGCCTTGCTTCTGGACATTACCAGGCTAGTATTGCTAATACTTCCATTAAATTAGAAGGATGTGGTAGGCTCCAATCAAAATTTTCTTCTGGTAGACATTTAGGACAATAAAAGCATAAGTCAGTATACTGTAAATGCGAAGAGATTTCACTGAAGAAATGGCAGAAAGTCAACATCTTCAGAAACTGCTCTTAAGAACAATCTCTATTTTCCGTAAAGACAGTTCAATTTCGATAGCCAGAGAAACCTCAGATCCTCCCAGGTTATTTACCATTTCTGAGACTCAAGAACTGACTAGTCATGGTATGTCTTCCATATCCACTGCTTCCTCATCCTCTATTTAACTTAATTGCAGCCACATTCTCATTGTACATAATGTTCGGAATACACACCTCTCACTACTAGCACAAATTATACATATCAAATAAGAAGACATTACTCACATTTTAATTTAATGTGCAGGTAAATTTAATAAACCATCTCCCTAAGATGACAGTTTGTGGGGCAATAAGGAGTGTGAATTAATCTACTTCCTGCAGAGTAAAATCACTTAAGTATGTATACGTCATGTCAGCGTTTACAAAAACCTGTCAAATTGTCAGTTCCACTAATAACTTGACAAAACAATTTATGTTTCTGGAAGTTAATAATATGGGTTTTGGTGTCTTGGATCTTGAAATTACACTTGTTTAGATTAAAAATAGCAAGATGAAACTCTCCAAACTTGCTTTCAGACTTATCTAACAAAAGTTGCACCTTCCTAAACAATTTCAATAATGGATATAGCTTCTTTCATAGTGATTCACATAGCAATTGCCATTGCACTGCCAACAGTTGCTATTAAAAACAACAAATGGTGGGGGATTTTTTCCTTCCATTTGGCAAATGCAAGCCCATCATGAAACCATGACAGGAGACTCTACTCTGTATAACCCAAAGGTCAAAATTTTCAACAGAGAATATCTTAAGACAGTAAAAGAGAAGACTAAGTGTCCACATCAGAAGTCTGCTGCTAGCAGGCAGTATCTAAGACTGCATCTGCAGTAAAACACCTTGTTAACACAAAGTTAATTGCTTGATCAACCCTACTTCCAGAGTTTTAATTTACATCACAACCATTGCCTGGGAGCATGTGAATTCAGGTCCTTTAGCATGAAACCAAGCTGCTCCAGCTGCTAACAGGCCTTCAGCTTATGGGATACCATTAAATTGACCCAAAGTGAAGCTCCCTGAAATACCTGAAAATTCTACATACTTTTTCAGCAACAGTTCACTCTACAGATCCACCCTTGTTTCAGCTACCTAGAGAACAGCTCTAAACACACATCAGCTAAATATGCATCAGGTTGGGTTTGTTGCAAGCGTTAGTCTCAGTGAAAATGCTGGAATGGTGTTAGCTGATGAAAATTCCTCCTTGAACAGTGCCAGAGCAGCCTTCCTCCCATCAGTGTTTGAAGAGTCAATGGTTTTGTGACTAAAATGTTTTGTTACATCTGCCAAGCAACGTGACAAAATCATATGGGGCAGGCTCTCTGCCTAAAACCTCTATCTCCATCCCACCCCTGCATCAGGGCAGACCCCAAACCTTCATTTGGATGAGCAACATGAGTGAAACAGCAGGCCAGCAGGAGGGCTCCCTGTCCTCGCAGGCTTCCCCACACCTGTCAGCCACAGGCAGTGGACAGTCCCATGAATGGTCCTTCTGTTAATGGAGGGAATGTGCATTTGGTTGCCAGCACAAAAGAGACATCAAAAGTTAAATAGATGCTGAGATTTGGTAGAAAACTTGCACAACATTAATTTTAGGGACACTTCTGCTGAAATATCATATCTTGAAGGCAGGTGAGGTATGCTCCCTTTTAATTACTATTCTTGATGACAAGAGAAAGAAAAAAAAAAAAGAGCTTTGTAGCTCAAAAGTTCATCTGTCCCTGCTGCTTGCTTTCCTACCTGAAATCAATCATGTTTGATCCCAATTATCCTCCTAGAAACTAATTGTGACAATACCAGGGGAAAGAATACACTTTTCATTAAAATCTCATGCTGAAATTAAAGTAACTTGGTTTCTCTCCTGATATTATCATTTATCCTTGAGGTGACTTGTAACTGATGAGGAAATTATTTTTTTCTTCCTCTTCTCTGTATTCCTCTTCAAAATTACTGTTCCCATCTGAAATTTTCTTTAGCAGTGTTCGATTTGCTAGTCAGGGCCTTTCTGTGATTTACCCCTTCCTCCAGGAGGCGACAGATAATATCCATGAGAGAGATGCTCAAAGTTCCACCACTATAAAAGCTGGTAATGGAGTGGAGAGTCAGACCTGGTATTTTAATTATTTACTAAAAATGCTGCAAAGAGTCTAGAGATGTAACAGCAAATGGCAGATCTGGCTGAGAAATACATGAACTGCCAATCCACAAAATTCCAAGTTTTCTGCAAATGCACTCTGTGAGATAATTATTAAGCATATTGAGCCATCCCATCCATAAGCAGAGCTCTTTATAATGGGAATGTTTTTAAAGTTATCTGTGAGGCTAAAGTACATCTTTATGTCTGGGAGGATAATAGGATAAACTTCTTTTCCATTGTAGATAAAGAAGATGTGTTTTAAACTTGCCCAAGGGAAATTTCCAGCTGGCCAATTACTGCTAGTAAAGATTCCCTCTATAAAATGGTATTTCTCTAGGGTCAGCAGGCTATCAAATGTGTTTTCTAAAGACCAAAAGTATGTAATTACTGAAAAGGACTTCTGGACCTTGCTTGCAGTTAGTGTTGTTAAAATTGACCATTTTTGGGGTAGCATATTAACACAGACAGATGGACTCAGTCCCACAATCTTATTATCAGAAGAGGTTCCAGTGCTTGCTGTCTTTCCACTTGGAAAAAAAAATAAAAAATAATAACAACAAAAAATGCAAACTCCCTTTCCCAAAGAAAGTCTAAAATATACTTATGGGACTATACTGTCTGGGGGTTGGAAGCAGACCCCAACTTGTGGGTAGAAGAGGACAGAGGAAAAAGAGAGAGAAATATTTATAACCCTTTGTGCTGTCAACCACCACATCAAAAGCTTGCTTGTAAATATTTTCAATCACAGTAGTGTCTTTAATAGCCTCAACTTCGTCAGAGTTAGATATTTCTCACTGCTAAGGCTACACGTTGTCCAAGAGAGATCTGAATTGCAAAGTTTCCCAGCTAGAGGGTATCTCATGAGGTCTGCCAAGGGAGTGGATGTGACCAGCATGTAACCAATTGTTCTTATAAATACCTGCTCTTTTTTCTTTTTTCTTTGACTATTCTAACATTCCCCTAGGACCATTTTTGAGCAAAGCAGGAAATTCTCATGCAGACAAGTTCAAGGGCCCCCCTCAGGTAAGCCAGAGTTGTCTCTGACTACTCTCTCAAAATTGTATGGCAGCAAATGAAAGGACTGAATCTGTTTTCCCTGTCATTCCATCTTTAAGACTATGGAGATTTGATTCCTTATAAAAATTAAAGAATTAGGTTCTACAGTCATCTGGTGATGGTACCAAAAATTCGTATCTGCACTAAACTGAATACTGACAGAGCAGACATTTTCCATATGCTGCTTCCTGCAGGCATAGAGTGGAGAGGGAATAGCTAAAAGCATCCCTTTAACCCACCTAAACCTCTCATGTTCACAGAACAATCTGAGGGACCTCTGTTAATGTTCATGCCTGACTTCAGCACAAAACTGAACAAAATCTGTGTGTACAAAAGCGTGGCTGGACTGACTGCCTGGGAGGTGGACACTGTTGAGTGATGGCTGTGTGTTCTTTAACTCTTGTAACATTCAACTTCCTCATCCACCCCACCATCACAGGCAAAACTCAGACCTGCAAGATATTTAAAATCAGAACTACAGTTTGTAAAAATTTCCTGCTCTCTTTCTTTCAAGGAAATACAGAATAAAAAATGGAGCATCAAGAAATCAGAAATCAGTGTTTATATTAAGATATGATGGAACAGCTCAAAAAGGAAAATAGACCATTGCAATGAAGTAAATTTCATGTAATGGAACTGCATGTAACTAATGGCCAGGCAAGAATCTGCTGATGTTTTTAAAAATGCATATTAGAAATAATTTCATTGCTTTTTTTGCTGAGTTTCCAGCAAATAAAAATCATCTTGCTCATTATAAGAATCAGTGATGGCAACAACACTAAATACCATTTGACCTGTTGTTTCATCAACATATCCATGTTCCACTTTATTATTCATACCAAAAAAATTCTCCAAGTAAAAACTTAGTTTCCTCTTCATGTTCCAGAGACTATGTTATCCCTGACTTTTTTTTCCCCCAGACTTTCTTTTTGTTTCCTGGGACTTACTGTTGTTCTTTGACAAGTAGAATTTTAACTTTGTGGGGAATGGAGAAAAGAAAGAAGTTATATTTTGGAGCTTCTTTCCTGGAAATCAAAAGGTACCATTCATTGGGAAAAAAAAAAAACCACCAAGGTATTCGTTGGGAGAAGAAAGGATTGATATGATGCTTTTGAAAAGTTGAGGGTCTTCCCCTTAAAGTCCTTATTTTATAATTTCCAATTACAAGATTTCCAGCTGCATTCAAGGCAGGAGCAAAGCCAAACATCATACAGAATATAGCTTTCTATTCTCGAGCTGTGCAGTCACTATCATCAAATGCTCTGAATATATTTTGCCCTTTCAAATCCCTTTTGGGATTCCCAGAAAGGCCAAGCTACTTTCAAGATGAAAAATGCTGAGAAGTTCATGAAAGAATTTAAACGATATGCCTGCTTGTGATTCCAGGTGGGTGGAATCACTGTGAAACCCAAAAGACTCTTCTGGTCCTAGTTTTACACCTTCCTATGGAAATACCTTTCTCTCTATAAATTTAGTGGGATTCAGAAGAATTTGTCTCAGAGGTCAGGATATTCCCACCAGGCTGAGAGAGACATCAAAGGAACAGGCCTGGATATATTATGTATATTGATATATTGAGATCCTTCTTAGGCAGTTAAGGTGATTATAAATACATGTTACAATGCTCTAATGTGCTTTAGTCATCTGGGAAGTGTCACAACAACACACAGGCTTAAATTGTAACTGAGAAATGGAGTGAATACTGTAGGTAAGACCCCAGAGGTAGTAAAGGGGAGGGAAGGAAAGAAAACCACCCAAACTATGCATTAACTAATCCTACTATATGAGGGTATAAAGTTAATTTCATAAAAAATTACCCATAAAAACAGGTATTTGTGAAGAGCAAATGTATCAATGCAGATAGTGTTCCTACTATTTTATCCCATCTTGGCTTGCACAGACAAGATCAGGTTCAGAGATGCTCCTGCTGTGTCTATGGAAGCTGTATGCTGTTGATCCTCTGACAGCATTGTGATGGGGAGCAGATATGCTAAAAGAACAAAAGAAAGAAAAAATATTTCACTCCAAGGCCTTTCTGAGCAGATCCCCCTTCCAGTCAGAGGAAGGTGGGGAGGGCTCATTTGCTAGACATTAATTTTTTCCACCTCATGACCATCTAGACAGAGTGTTACATTAATACATGCTTCATTATATACAGTGCAGTTCAATTTGCTATCTGAAGAAATAGCTAAATAACTCAAAATGAGCCAAGGATGAAGAATTATCTTTTCTGATAAATGCAAGGACTCCTGACCAACACTTGAGCACCACTTTGGAGTCATTGTCTACAATCTGGATAAATCATAGCACCTGTTGCCTCAGGGGGAGAAAAAGACAGAGAAACAGCTGGGAATTCAGCCATTCCTCAGATGCTTCTCTATTCTTCAGTAGCTAAGAATTTGGCCCAAAACCTTTGTTTGATAGAAATTACTCCCTTGCTCTCTTCCAGCTTTTTCTTTCTCTTTTCTCTCCTAAGATGAAGTTGCAATAGGTGTTATTTGTGAAATTACAGGTTCACTAGGATGGGAAAGCCAACCCTAATAACAATCTTTCAAGAGCAGACATGCTGATCAAATCCACACTGTTAAAAAACAAATGTTATTTTCACATGGGAGCAATTCCTGAGGCTGTAAATGGGGAAAGATACCTGGAGAAAATTGAGTATAATTTGTCAATGGAGTTATTTGTGACTTTCTTCCTGTCCATGCCAGCTGGGCAGTACTTGCTGCATTAGTTGCTGAACACAAAGTGCTGCCATCAAAAATGCATGGATGTTATTGGTTTTTTTTTTGTTTTTTTGTTTTTTTTGTTTTTTTTTTTTTTTTAATTTTTCCTGGCACCTGCTGCTCTTCCTTCACTGCTAACCTTCTGAGTCTCAAGGCTTCTTTCACCACGTCTTTGCAGCAGCAGCAGCTGGGGCACTGCTGCCAAAGCACACTGGATTAAACAGGAGTGCTGGCTGGGTGTGCCAGCACTGACTCCAGTCAATCACACCTCACTTGCAAAGTGGAGTCCAGGGATTCATCTGCAGCCAGCAGTAGCTGAACACCCACCCCAAGCCCTCTTGTTATGCAAAGGAAAGGTGGGCTGGTGACTCCTACAACAGGTCACAGGTTGTCTCAGGTGCTTGAAACCCACCTTTCAGATCACTGCTACTTACTGGGGAGCACCATTCATCTGCTTTGGGGACTAGATGGGAGATTCTCATAAGCAGATACAGGACAGAGAAAGCTCCTGTCATACTCCACAGGACTCAGACCCCTCAGTCATCTTTTGAAAACAGATATCTACTTTTGAATTTGTCTTTGCCAAGCTACCTTGTTCCCATCTTTCAAAGGATGGCATTCCCAGGTTGTCAGAGCTCTGGAAAGCAACGTGGTCTTTGCTCAGAACATTTTGCACAAACTCTAAACTGTGAGCAGGGCTAGAAACTCACATTTTATACAATTTAAATTGATTCCACAGCCTCAGACTCCAGCTGAGGATTTAAGACAAACTCCAAATTGTACAGACTTGTGGTAGTATCATGAGAGCTGGATCCATTAAAGATGACAACCATATGAAGATGTAAGCAAGGACTAGAATAAAGGCAGGAGAAAACTTTGAGCTTTACTATGGAAAGCCATAGAGAAGAGATATTAAGGAGTTGTATTAATAGAAGGAGTGCAAAATGAAGGCAGTAATTCCCCTTGTCAGTGGATTCACAGTGAACTGAGATATTCCTTTGCTTGCTCAAACTCTTCTGTCTTAGCTGCAATCTCTCTGCAGAGGAGGCTCTTCTACCATTTCCCCACTGAAATTTTACCTTGGGAATTGGTAACACAGCTTTCATATCACCACAATTGGAATCCTGAGTTCTGCTGCCTGGCTTCCAAATTACTGTGACAGAGTAGTGACAACTGACAATTCCCTGCCTTTTAAAATGCCTCAGCCCTCGTCAATGAAAGTCAAACAAGTAGAAAATGTGTGAAGATCTGACTTCTCAGACTGGTTATGTATACATTTATGTGTGTGTAAGTTCCAGGCCCTTCGTGTTTAATCAAGTACAGTGTTAAGTGAGTTAATGAAAAAGGAGAAGTTATCTTCTGCTAATGTAATAGATCATTTGGGGAAACAGAAGTATTGTCATTACATGGAGGGACTCAGAATGAGATCCTTGCTGCCAAAACAGAGGAAAGAGCAAGACAAAGCTACTCTACTAATTCAGAGTCCCTGGAGATAAGATATTGGAGAATTTAGTTCTATTCTTTGCAGCATTACATGGCTTTCCAATGAAATTAAACCCCTTTCTTTTCCATCAGAAATGGCAACAGTTTATTTTCCAGAGCTAGGACTGAATTTCAGCCTTGTTCTTGGGCTCTGAGCTGGCAGACCCATCTGTGTCCCTTACTTTATTTTCTTTCAAGACTGGGTGTTTCAGCACCACCACAGCACAGTGGCACAACTGAAAACAGATCCTGAGTTTTCTAAGGGAGAATACCATTCTTTTCTCCAAGGTGGAGACCCACCTGGGAAAATATTTCTAGAAAGCTCCATTTCTAGGTTAAATTAATACTTGGAGTGTTTGGGGAGAGGATGGAGGAGAAAAAAAAAACAGCAATCAAAGAACAAAAGTTTCTGTGGGAAATGGTAGATATCAAGTGTGAGCATGGATTTTCCAGGGGTGAGGTATTTATTTATTTCGTCCAGCTATGTCAAGAAAATAGATCAGATGCTATAACAGCTGGCAGATGAAGAACAAGATGTTCCAGGAGCCAGCACTAATGAGCTCACAGATAATCTCACACTGGCTGCCACTGAGCTCCCCAAGTTGACAGAAGAACTGGCATCACTACACTAAGACTCAAAGAGAAGTGAGGAAGTTATTTAAGGAAAAACAGTGGTGCAGTCACAATGTTGTGCATCATCAACAGTGTTCAACATGCAAACCATGGAAGCATTTCTCACAGCCAGTCCTATTTATGTCAGAAGCTATTAAGACTCAAAATTGTAACTGCAGAGGTTCCCCGGCCCTGTGCCTGATACCAGCTGCTACTGTGAAAACAGTATTTTCAGAAGAGTTTTCTTTCTGTTTCAGGACCAAATAAGTGACCAGATTTTTAGCACCTTTTATTTGGATGCATATAAAGTGTCAAGGCTCTCCAAAGGTCAGAGAAAGTAAAACAGACATACACAAAAAGAAACAAAACCAAACCAAAACCAATCCTGCAAGACCTGCCAAAACTGCAGCCAAACCTATCAGTATTCTGGAAGCTCAATGATCGACTTAAACATAAATATAATGACTAAAGATCTCTCATTGTTGGCCTGTGGAGTTTCTTCCCTCAGGCTCCCTTTTCTCCCAACTAGCATTCCCTAATTCTGCTTCTGTTTGAAACAAGAGAGCTGTTGGGTTTGTTAGAGAACCACTTTAAAAGAAAATCAGACAACTTTGGAAAGCTGAAGGCATATCACTCTTTAAATGCAAGATGTTCCAAGATGTACCTCTTCCTTCCAGAGCACTCCCACTGGCAAGCAAGCTTTGCATTTGATTGACACCTAGCTAGCATTAAATAGGCCAAGGCACTAAGAAAATTCATGAATTTACAAAGAAAGTAAAAGCTGTATGATTTTTTTCATTTTTTTTTTTTTTTTGCTAGATATGGGCTTTTCATTCCGGTTTGATGCCTTACTTAATTTTAAATGAACAGAAATTTTTATACATGTGTCTATTTCATTGAAAGGCAGGCTATGAACACTGCAGAGGTATCAGTAGTTGATTCTAGAAATTTATTTATTCACAGCACAAGTCCCACTAGGAGATGCAATCTATTTGCCAAAAAATCCTTTAAGCAGCCGTATCAAGCCACAGCTGCTCAAGAGGGGAAATTTGCAACACTTAACTACTTCAATCTAATTTCCAAAATCCCCACTATCTACAGTCGTTAAAGCCCAGGAGCATAGACTTTGTATAATTGATCTTGGTGCTGTAGGATACCTAAGCAGAGGAGTACTCTCTTTCTCTTTTGGTTTCACATCTGAAAAAGAGATGCTGCTTTGCTGGTAATGAGAGGAGTGAAGCGATTCCTGGGATGACTGGCACAAAATTGCCTCAGCATCACAACCTAACAAGCTTCCAAAGGTAGATGCAGGCAGAGAGGCTACAGACAGAAAAAAGGGTTATTTAATAAAATATGGATGTTCAAGGAGTAGGCTGGAAGCTAATTTCTCCTATCATCTATTTCCAAGAGCACAGTAAAACATTAGGACAGCTCAGAAGCTGAGACTGTGCTGAACACCTGCAGCAGCTTTTGGAGTGTGACTGACAGCCGGTGCCACAACAGCTTCACCTGCAGATATTGCTCTAAATACAGAATCAAAATGGATGCTCCAGCCAGGAGAGCTGAGGGACAGCCCACCTAACCACATCCTGCACTGCTGAGCTTGCTGGTCTGAGGACCATGGCTCATCCTCCTTCACTCTGCACTTCCCCCATCCTACAACTAAGAGGATTCACTCAAAACTTCACACAGTACCTTCTGCTTTAGTGACATGACTCTTCTTCATTTCCTTGGTATTACTGGGCTGCAAACATCATCGTGCAAATTGGATGTGGTTTAACTTTTTAAGTCCTGAAGTTTGGATGTCAGGCACTCTCATTCTGTGTAATTCTATCATTTCTATAGATATTTCCAAGTACTCTGAGGATCTCCTTCAGTTTTTGGATCAAAATAGCTTTCAGGGTTGTTTGCTAATATTCATTTACAGGAAATCACAATGTTACTCTAAATTCAGGTACAAAAAATTTATCCTGATTTATTTTATAATATATATTTATAGAATATTTTATATTAAACTTATTTTCACATAGGGTGGTGGGAATACAGCTTACAAAAGAAACTAAATTAGGAAATCATTGACTTACAAGTATTTTGACTGGACATGACTTTGAGGTATCTGTTGGTTTATTTCCTTATTGTATTGGAAAATTACTGGACTTAATCCAACCCTGTCTATACAAACTCCAGTGAAGTTTCCATAATTCATATGTCTATCTCTCTTTAGATGCTGGGATCATTTCTGTGGTCATCCTTAATACTCTTTTCACTTTTCCCTAATATTTTGCAACATGTGAAGCCTACAAGCAGACGAAACATTGGAGCTGAGGGTTTTTAATACAAAACATTAGCTTCTCTGCCTTTAGGTAAAAGATCTCTGGAGTTTCTGAACTCCTTTATTATTCCTTCCCGTTGTTTGTTAACACCATGGACCATAATCCTCAACTCCTATGTCACACTTGCATTTGCTCTTCCTGAATCACAGGTGTTTTTTTTCTTGCACACAATTCCTCTGATTCAGGAAGTTCATTTTGAATTCTTCTCAGAGTCTGTGGCATCTGCAGACTTTATGTGTTTTATATAAGTGAGATGTACTGCCTACATCACAGAGATGCTAATAAAATAATGACTGATTTTAATTTATTAATAAATTACTAATAAAGTAATGAGCACTACCAGTCCTAAGCTTGCTCCCTGTGCACCCAGTGTAACACATTCTTCCAATCTGAAGAGTACCAGAGTACCACTAGCAGGTACTCTATGAGTGCAATTTTCCAATAAGCAACTTGTTCACTTTGCATAAGTTTCATTTGGAATGTTTTTCCTAGCCTGCTTCTTTGAATGATATAGGGAGCCTGTTTGTTTGCAGGGAGCAGAGTTATTATTTCAAGTGTTTCATAAAAGAGTGGTTTTTGTTTTCCCCTAATCAGATAGGCACTGTGCATCCTTAACCTTAATAGGTTCCAAAGATCAAAGGTGCCTTCCCTCCTGCTTCCTCTCACAAGGAGAAGATGTGATAGCAGAGCACAGTGAGGTGGTGGAAAAGCCATCAGGAATGTGTCACACTGATACAGTAACTAGAACAGATGTTTCTCTATCTATCAGAAAAACACAGCTGCTCTGAAAATAAATTACAGACTTTTTACAGACTAAAAAGAGATTTGCAGCACAAAAAGCCCCACATCATTCAGTTGCAACCATAGAGACGGGAGACTAATTAGAGCAAATCTAGAGCAGATTTTCCCTTTTGCAAACACAAAGTGCTCACATCACTTGCAAACAAACTGGTTTTGGTCCATGTTATCCTGGGGTCTGGGTTCTCACAGCCCTGGCTCCCTAAATCCATCCCTCTCCCCAGCTGAATCTGGTGATATTCTATAGCCATATGGTGCTGTATCACAGCTCTGTGAACATATTCTATATGAAGATTTAGATAATAACACAGCTAACTATTCCTCACCATGCAGGACAATCTTTTTTAATCATCCACTGGGACTTTGTCCTGTAATGCTCCACACATTTGTCTTATTCAAGCAAAATATAGATGGCTGAAAGATACCCAGAAATAAAAGGTCATATTTAGGAAGCAAGAAATATTGCCTTTCCCCCCAAGAACAACGAAGCACTTAGTAAATCCTTAGTAATGAAGAAACAATAAATTTGTGCCAGTATACACTGGCCTTATGAGAGGGAAAAGTTAAATTACTGCCATCTAACTTGGTGACACAGTCCCCAGACAGGTGGAGGAAGCTTTTTGCCTGGTTGCTCATTTTCATTCTTTAGCTTCAGTGGAAGATGAATTGGGAACAAAGGGAAGGTCCAGATTCGAATCCATCATTCAGCAGCCCCTTTTCTGAACCAAAATCTTTAGGTTGCCTTCAGGATTTGTCAGAACTTGCCAGCTGGTCTGGACACCCAGTTGTTTTGTTTGGGAGTCATTCCACAAGACACTGCCTTTGCCCTCCTGCCCTGCTCCACACGTCCTGACAGGCTGGTATCAACCATCTCTGAACATCTGTGCAAACACTGGCACACACTTTCCCCTCACACCTTGCAGAAAAATGAAAAAAAACAATTTGTAGGTGGTCAAAGCCTGTCTCTGTGTGCCACTGAGTGCTGCAGTGCATGGAGGAGCAGGCACTGTGTTTCTGGCTCTGCCAGAGCAAAGCTACCCATTTGTAGATTGAGATGTGATTTGAGTTACTGTACAAATTTCCCAAGTGAATAAAGCATTGTAGATGTCAAATATAAATCCATACAGAAGAAAGACAACAGAAAGAAAAAAATTCTTTGCACCCTCACCTAGAAAAACAGATGGATGTATTGGAAGCAGTCTGTGGCAGTTAGTCACTGTCTCAAGTTAATCATGACAAATCTTCTAGGCCCATTAGAAAAAAAACTCTGCAATATGGAAGATGCCATCATCAGAATTCTTTGTCCACAGTTAGTTGTCATACCTGTTAACTTGTCTTTCCCAAGACAAAAAGGAATTTCACCTGGTAGAAGAGAAATACTTTGGTTATATCTTTGTCCATAGGTAGTCAGACATGATTAAATTGTAACAGATTTCTAGGGAAGACAAGCCTTCCAAGAATAAAGCAAGCAATCATAACAGTGGCATTTTCTTTAAGTTATGGAGTCTTTTGTAGTAGCTTTAAGGCTTGATTCAGTGAACTACTAAGGCATACACTGCTTGTGCACAGCGTTTTCATTTCCTTGACTTTTGCCAAGGATTTACTGCTCTCTGAAAGACCAAGTTATTAGAAAGAGAGTTACCTACGGTGGGAACATCTGTTCATTTCATCAGAGAATTATCCTTCCTGAAATATTTTCAGCTGTATTTCATCCTAATTTAGCTATCACATGGTGCATGATAGTCAGTGAGATACTCTCTAGCTTTATAAATAGATTTTTACACTTGATCTCTGTCTGCATATTTGTTTCATGCATTAGACCACCAAGCTGCCTACCTAATGAACAACAGAAAGGACACACACATTTTTTCAGGAGAAGAAAAGATACAAAATCCTTCTTGATCAGACTCCCTGCCAGGTTTTGGGAATCCTGTTGCATTTAGAAAGCAGTGAAATCATTCCAGTTTCCTAGGGCCATATACAATTTTCAGTAGCTACATCAGTCTCGTTAGGTTGTTGGTCATGTCTTCCATTTTTGTAAACTGGTCTGAATACTAAAATTCTCAGCATGAAGGAGTTTCTCTGACCTCCACTGTGGCTGCCAAAGCAGTCTCTGTCAGTTTGCCCTGTCTCATCCTCCTGGTAGACCTTACCTGCAGCTGTCTAAGCCTCTGGGCTTTCTCCTCAAGGAGACACCAGGTTTCAGCGTGGGATTCCAAATATCATGCACTATAACTTTGTACTCTGCAGTGGTTTGCTTTCTCTCACTGCTTCTGACACGGAATTTCATTTTTTCTGTCTTCATTGGAAATTACTTATCTTGATAGGCTCAAGGATCCTAATTGTGTTGTCTGAAATTCTGCAAGGTGAGGCCTCACAGTCATCCTATGCCCAACTAACACATTTGCTTTTCCTCCTCTGTCATCTCCTCTGCAGGGGTCCCACATAAATGAGAAAAATCTTATGATTAGTCCTCACAATGTAAAAACTTGCTCTTTGTTATTTTGAATTTAATTTCATTTCTATTACCTCCTTGAAAGTCACTGAGTTCATTTGAACAATATCCCAATGCTTCTCTGCACTGCTGTCTCCAAATTTTGTACAATAGCAAATTCCTACAGCACCAAAGTCCCTAATGTAAATATTACACAAAACTGAGAATAAAACCAGTTGTTAGGTAACTTGGCTAGGAGCCTACATCCAGCCCAAACCTTCTCCATTTAATATTCTCTTTTATCCAGTTCTTTCATTTTCCAACACTATCTTCTTTTTAACACACAAGTCTTCACGTGGTCATTAAACCAAATGCTTTAATGAAGAAGAAAAATTAGATCTTTTTGTTTTCATAGAGGCATGTTTAGATTAAAAAAACATTACATTTGCTTAGTATGAACCAAATTTTAGCATTAGGTTGTGTGTTGTCCTGATTGCTATTTAAATCCAGACCTTTATTTGTTTGTTTTTCCTTCCAAATATGTTCTAAGCCTCTGTACACAGCAGGGATCAGTTCAGGTAGCTGGACATTTCTTTCAGTGTCAATGGCCATGCCACTCATAAAAAGGAATATCTAGTCTGCACCAATTTTAGTAACTTATAATTTCTGTTTTATCCCTTATGAGGATGGTTGATGTCTCTTTGTGTTATGATCTTGTATATTACACTACATTATAGTTATTCAATAAAGGGTAAGGTGGGTTTGGTGGTTTGGTTTGTTGTTTTGCTTTTTTAAATGAGGGTTGAAGTGGATTGCATCTCTCTGGTTTCTGCAGTGGAATACAGTGCCATGTGGAATTTTGGTCTCTTTCTACTTTTGGGGCAATAAGATAGATTTGATAATGAAAAAAAAATCAAAATAAAGAAGATACGAAGATAACAAAGACTTAAGTTAGTACAAATTAATATAATCTCCAATGATCTGACTAGTTTAATTTTTTTCCTCAAAAATATTGTAATCAAAAAACAGTTTAGATTTTTGTTCACGATTTATTTGTTGTTTTATGTTTTACTATTCTACATTGGAGTTTCCATAGGAAATAAAGAAACCAACATATATATTTATATTCAATGGAATAGTTATCCAATAGAATAAACAAAAATCCCAAATCAATGGATATTCTTCAATCTGGGAATCAAGACAAATCAAAAAACTACAATATGGAAAAATTATATTACAGGAACAATGGGAGCTCAATACAAATGCATAAGTCATTGCAAAGGTAGGAAAGAAATGTTTTGGGCCAGAAATCTCATTGCTATACTTTCAAGTATATACTTGAAATATAGATACTCCTCTCAAGCCTATACTTTTAATGTGTCTCTGCTATTGTATCATTAATTATTCCATGGCTTATGATTATTTGAAGATTTCCATATACAACAGCAATTGGACATCTGCATATGTCCAATAGAACTTAGCAGAAATTACTTTTCAAGTAGTTTCACTGGTAGCAACAGGCTTGTGAATGGAAATTATCCTGGTACTTCAAGTAGAAAACATTTCAGATTTGTCCTTCATTTTACATAGAAAATAAAATTAGGACTCAAAACCACAGTGCATCCAGTGGCGAGACTCCCATGATGAAATTAAAAAGATACCAGGAAGCAAATCAGAGGCATCTAACCTGTTTTAAAAAGCAATAAAAATAAATCCTCATCTCCACAAAGGAAGAGGCCTAAAAGATAACCTGCCTCAAAGATGACCTTCAAAGGGTGAAAAGAAACCAAACCTGAGAAAAAGGGCAGGTGCAGAATGCCCCCAATAAGCAAGACTTGCAGAGGTCATTCTGCAGATAGATTAGTATAAATTAAGCTCTTAAACAACTGTTTATAGTCCTTGCTGGATAGTTCCTGATTTACCATTTTTACCCAGGAAAGCACCAAACAGCTGAGGTAAATTACATTTAATCTTGATGTGGAGAGATTCATAAAGCTCTGGGGTTTAAAAGAGAATGTTGTAAAATGTTCACATAACTTACCAGCATAGTGCTCTTGTAATTTGCCTGTGTGGAGTTTGTGCACAGCTTAAGTGTCTGTCATGCAAATTGAAATGGTCATTTGAAGAGAGATAATAAAACTGATGTGCAAGTGCCTCCTGGTTGCTGATGCCAGCCTTTGGTAGACTTTGTGGGTTCAGACAATACTGTGCTCTTCTCTAAAGATGAATTTAAAGTAGAAGAGTAATCTCAGAAGGGAACAGAAAAGTCTAAAATTTTACTTTGATACTGAGAACTTCATTGGTGTATATACATACGCTCATGCACATGTACAGATGCATATATTTACATATGTTGTTTCCTCCCCTCAATAACTTTGAATCCTTTAAATGAAACATTTAAATACAGCACTGAACAAAACAGTAGCTGAGAACATGAGGAATAGAAAAGGAAGGACACTGATACCAAAAGCACAATATAAGTAAAGTGAATAGGTGATTGCAAGCCAAGGTAAACCGCAGGCATTATTTTCATCCTCCAGATCTCACTTTTGTTTGGCCAGCTAAAGATGTATTCTTAAAATATCATAAAAACTTCCACTCCAACTGTCTATGTGATCTATGCTCTCATTGAACTATTCAGCTTGGTTTAAGGGTGGGACATTTCCAGGGACATTACTGCTCTTTCAGAAACAGGATTCCTTTCTTTGCTGAGTCCTTTTTCATTTTTCTTCTAGCACGGACAGCCAGAAGAGAAAAAGAACAACATGAAGACAACTCATTTGTCCTTCAGTTACTTATAGGAAAGGATGAGGGAAAGGCCTGGATGAATTGTTATTTTTGAAGTTACTACTGTGGAATGGATATCTTATAATTAGAGACTGACAATACCCACAGGCTGAGATGATGGGTTGATGTATGCTTTACAAATATGCAAAAAACAGGTTCATCTAATGCTTTTGTATTCATAGAGTAAGTTCTTCTCCCCTCTCTAGGAAGGGGCAGGGAGGTACAATGAGAGAGTCAGACCTTCAGAATGGCTTACAGAATTGCCAGTCCCCTCAATTACCCTGCTCACATATGGGGAGCTCAAAGGAAGGTATCACATAATAATATGATTATCTCTCACTCAGTCTAGGAAGATCATTCTCTTTGGAGTTAATAGTACAATATTTAACCCAGCAGAGTGTGTTTAGAGTTGCTATTAAACAACAATATTGAACTAAGCAATAACCAGCCCTTGTCTCAGCTATTTATGATTCTATGGATATATTATACGCATCACTGGCTTTCTCTTCTGGCATCTGTAAACTCTTCTGACTGGTTAAATGTTCCAGCACTGACACTAGAAGCAGCAATCACTACATGCTGATTCGCTACTAATGAAGGAAACGGATCCAAGACCTAGGGTCACCTTCCTTTATCCACAATGCATTCTAATTTTTCTAAAACAAGGTTTACCTGGTGGGAAGAGATGAGGAGGGGGAGGGACGATGCTGGTTTCATTGTACAGCTCTGAAAGGAAGGAAGATAAACAGATAATCATTTCTCTGACTCAAAGGTACATGAGATCTCCCCCGGTACTTATGCCTGCGAAGGCAGGAAAAATTGAAGTGTACGAAGCAGAGCCTCAGTGCTTCTTTATCTTGAGTCAAGCCACACTGTGTGCAAGCCACTGCTAGAAGCTTCTTCTGTCTACATTTAACCATCACTTTTTCAACTCTTAACATCTTGTGCTACAAAGCAGATGACAAAAGACTCACCAGATAAATCTCCCAAAAGGGAAAACAACAGCACTTCTGTGTCCCTTCACACGGGTTACTTACATCCCCCAGCTGCTGCCAAGGGACAGCATTGGCAGGTGGGCTGATCGTCAGTACAGCCTTGCCTAGTGGGCTCTCCCATCATCTTCCTGAAGGAGTTCTTCCTTGTAAATTGAGAATATCAAAATCTTGAAGTGTGTGACTGAGAAGCCCAGATTTCTGCTTCTGCAAGCTAGAGAGGTATGCTGAGCCACATGGAGGACCCACACTGATATGCAGTTTAGATGGGCTCCCAATTGGAATTATCTCTCTTCCTTAGTTTCCCCTCTTGTTCAGGTAACCTGTTATTTTTCCCTTCCTCTGTTTCTGGAATATCACATTGTCTGGTTAAACACCAGTCACACTCACCACGCAGCCATCCATATTTCAGGAGGAAGGGTGGACAATATTCCTTCGTCACAAACTGCCACATGTACAAACAAATCAATATAGAAGTGAGTCAAGAAGAGTTCAGGAACACATATTAAGCTGACAAGCATTAGCACAGAAAGCTTTCTTTTAATTCTCTCCCCTTCCTTGTCTTACCATAAACAGCCCCAGTCCCACCCACAGCCCAATCCTTCACAGCAGTGATTAAAGTGAAAGATCTTTCCCTGAGCAGCCTACTGCAGTGGGTATCATGGAAATGGCAGATGCAGGAATCTCAGCTGTCATCCTCCTAATGAAAGGCTGTAGTGACGACAAACACAGGCAAATCCATTATGAAAATGGGTGTTTGTTCCTGATATGGATGCTAAAGAGATCCCTTGTTTTACCTCATCTCCTTTTGCCTGCCCTAGGAAGCTCCAGGCTCTACTCACCATCTGCAACAGGGCAGAACCTCCACTGGCAGATACTATGGAATAAAGATAGTTGATTTGTGTGATAGGAGATAATTTAGATCTTCATTGCACTTAGGCCAGAAATAGGAGTCTGTGAAGAAGGGAAAAAGCCATTGAAATAAATAGTAGATATACAGGGAGAGGATAATGCAAGGAAAGTCTGGGAGCCAAAAGACCAGTGGTGATCCTGCAGCCTTAAAGTCTTGATATTATTAATGGCAGCACTTCACTTAGGATTTCCTCTACTCAGCTCAATTACTTGTGGAGTGGCTAAAAGTCCCCCTCTTAGAAAGAAACCTCCTTGCAATTTAAATACTGCAAGCCATGGAAAACCTTCTTCTTCCAAGCAGTCAGCCAGTGTTGTTAATTACCTGTGCTGTTAAGAAAATAAATGAATCAGAAATTTAAGAAAAAAACTTATTTTCATTTTAAATTCATGTAGTTTCAATTTCCAGCTACTGTTTCTTGTTCTGATTTTGTCTAAAACAACTAATGAGCACTTTCCCATCCCTGCACTTTATACTAGATATCCCCACTGGAGATAGTTAAAGAATGTGATGAGGTTACCTTTTAACCTTATTATAGACAAAGGCAGCAAAATCTTTCCTGTGATGCCTCCCCATTCACTTCTTAATGCTGAACTTCAGGGGCCACTTCTACGGGTGAGGAAGCAATTTATTCTCTTTGACAATGCAGGGCTCTCTTGGGGGAGTCTGCAATAAGTGCAGAAATGGTGGCTGTTCTCAGACACAGAGGTCTGAAACCACCTTCTCTATTTTATTTACCTCAACATTTAACTTGTTGAAACAACTTTTCTATGTTCAGGTTAAAAAAGCCTTTTAGCCTACACAGGTTGATCCATGGCTCAGCTCTCACATCTCTTGGCCAGACATTACCCTGCTGCATTAGCTGAGAGAAAACAGACTTTGGAAATTATGTGAAGGGAGAGTGAAAGTGTAGGGGACAAAAGGCAAGAAGGGTTCAGCTGCAAACCTTGACACTTAGGTTTCCTTTCCTCCTTTTACAATCAGGACACCTGGACTAAAAAATCCAAAAAGTGCACAGGATCAACCCAAAAAATTAAGCATATACAATATTGTTAGAGGAATGTAAATTGGCAGTCTCATTCATTTTAAATAAGCTTACAGTGTAGAATTATGTCCTTAACCTGCATACCGGATTGCACTGGATAATGTGAATACCAAACACATCAGAGGGTGAAATTAGCTCAGTGAGTTGGTTGGTTGTTTTTTCTCTTCCTATTTTCCATTTTCTCTAACCTTCCCTAGAGGTAATTTTTTTTTTTTTTTCAATTTCTTTTTTTTTCTTAAATCTCACCAACACTGTCCTGTTTGCACTGTGACTGAGTTTTATCAGGGGTTCCAAAGACAGAGATGCAAGGACATGTTGGTAAACATCTTAGAGTACTTCTCTGAATAATTTCTTATTTTTCAGCTTTTTTTATTTTTTTTTTTTAGTTATCCATATAACATCTGCCCACAAGATACTTTTCAATTACTACAAACAGCAAGCACCTTTAATGCAATGTTTTTGTTTGACTCTAGAGCTCCTTACCAACAGAGGAGAGTCTGTTTTAAGTCCATGGTGATTTAAGGGCATAAGGCCCATCATCTGTGAAAGGAAATTAGCTGTCTGTTGTAACTTTTACAGCTTCACCTGCTCCCAAAGACATTGTTCTGTACCCAGGTACACCAGCAGGAGCAGAGCCTTTTCTCTAAAACAAGGTGAAGCAATTTAAAACCAAATAAAGGTGAAAATGATACCCAGACATGAATTTCTGCAGACTTGTATCATTCCATGCTGCTACACAGAACAACACCTTGTCCTGTGACCACCATCTGTTAAATATCTGACCTAAATGAGTTGGACCACAATCATATTGCAGTTGTTTCTGTGGTAAATCACTGCAAAGTCCACCCAAAAGTATTGGACCAAGCACTGGAATTCAGGACAAAATGACATAAAATTCTCCAAAGCAGAGTAGCTAACTACTAGCCCTTGCAGCTCTTTAGAGAAGAGACATGGGTTTCTTAAACACACTTAAGGTAGGATTCACACATCACTGAAGCTCTTAAAAACCATATAAAAATTATGCATCCAACATCTTAGCCTGGCATCAAAATTTCCTTCTAAAACAGGTACATAAAATAGGTGGATTGAACAGGCATGTGATTTTCATAGGGCAGAAAAGGATCCTAGCTAACAAACATGCTTTAGAGACATACGTTTTTGTTTAAACTGCAGACATAAATCTGCATTGTTGTCAATTTTTTTACATCTCACACCGACTTCTCATCCTGTGAGAGGGATTTTACTGAAAAAAAGTCGTATGACTATCAAGTAATTAACACAAATTTTAGGAGTAACAAACACTCGACAAGCATGCTACACTCTACCTTTCCCAATAACAAACATTTTATCATGGCTATCAATCCCTCATGTCACTATAGTCCCTAGAACTGTGTTAAGAAACCATAGCTAAAAGGAAGAAAAGTAATTATTATAGCACTTTGTGACTTATACAAAATGTTCCAAAGCTCATATTGTGGGGGAAACTTCACAGCTACTTCAATATGTCTCTCCACAATTCTTAATAAAATCTCAAGTGAAGGCACAGGATGGGAAGTCCTTAATCATGTCAGTGATCTTGATTGGCATTGATTTCTCGTCCAGCTGAGAGCTGTTCATTTCCACAGGGAATACCTATTTTCACAGGAGTAGAAATGACATCAATCCAAGAAAGCAAATGAAGCTAAAATTAGGCATTTTTTTTTAGCTTGTTTCTGAAAAACCCAATAATTGACAGGAGCATTACTCATCACAGCATCTGAGGAGAAAGTCTCCTGAGAGCAATCCTTTTTTTGCTCCTTCTCAAAAATGCACATATGTTTCCTTTCACTCTTTCCTGTGGGCATAAGGCATCAAAAAGGAAGAATAGAGCTTCTTAGACACGTCCACAGTTTAAATGCACTGTATACTCGGATATGAAATCATCAGTTCCAAGTAATTTAAGCAGACTGTGCACACCCATAGATGGTAAGTGATAGGATGTGGTGAATTACTCTGGAGCCATCTCCAGGAGGAAAGAAAGCTTTAATGGACACCCCAGGATTATGCACAAGTGTGTAGATGTGAAGGAGTAAGTCAATGCGATCCAGCCACAGTGAACTGATGTAATGTCTCCTGCAACACTGGTGTCACAAAGCAATTTCATGAGTTAACAGGAGACACAGCCTGACCTGAAAACGTAATTAACACTGAGGGTTTACCCAAATTAAACCAAAAGATTTTCAGTGAGTCTTGGCATATTTTTCACCCAGCTCCTAGAGGATGTTAAGCTTCCACCTGAGTGTAACCATGGATAATTTCCATAATGATCCTGGACCTCAGAAACTAAAGGTGGGCTTTGGATGGAGTCCACTGGGCTCTGAAACAATTCACCACAACTTGATGGAAGAAAAGGAATAACAAATCTGTCCTGGCTCAACTGTGCAGCTCATGGTTTGTTTGCAGAATGCACTCACTTTTCCCAGTGAATGAGATGAACCTGTGACCTGTTATGTATCAACTGAACATTTCAATTCATCTGGAACTCAGAAGGGATTAGCAGCTATAGCTCCACTCTCAAACTGTACATGGCTTGCAATTAGATGGAGTAGATGCACAGGGTGTGTGCAGTCCTTGGCATTTGTAATCTTCCCCAGCACTCACTTCAGGGTAAAAATAAAAATAATCCAAGGCAAGAGTTTAACAGGATCCCCCCCTCCGGTTATTTTGTTATTCAGTTGTTTTTCCTATTATATCCAGTATTTCTTATTATATCTATTTGTAGCTGTAGGGTTCAATGAATTGCTACAGCTGGCCTTCTCTGTACCTGTGTGAAGTTAAGCATTATAGTAAGCTGCTATTCTTCAGGGTGTCAAAGGCAAGTTTATGAGGAAATATAAAATAAAAAACTGCCACATTTTAAGACCTCACAGAAAGAACATCCAGAACAAATTTGCTTCTTTAATCAAACACTTAACACTCTCAATATTCGAGATTAGACACTATCTGATTGATAACAACAGAATTTCCTGATTCTTATGGGGACATAATTTAAATTTCTTTAATTAAATATATATTTATACTGTACAATAATTTTTCTTTCTTTCCGTTATCTATTATTCTATCCCATTCCAAAATGAGAAGCTACAAATCATCAGAGCCACACAGATATCAATATTTAATGTTCCTGTTGATTTCTCTGCAGAGTTTCTCTTGTCTTTGTGAAAGAACCCTGGAGCTCAGCTATTCATCAGGCTCCTGGATTTTTTTAAATGATGTGGCAACGAAGCAACCATTTTGATTCAACGAAACCAGAGCTTCCTAGTTAGGATTCACTGCAATATATAATCAAGTGTATTCAGGAGAGGATCCACATTCAATCAAAGTATATCTATATTGCCTTTACACTGATATTGGTAGGACTAAGCAGTCATTACAAAAATCAAACTTAATTTAAGAGGAGAAAATTTACTCAATTTAATTTGACAAGGGAGTGATTATATTCTTATGAAGATGTAATTTCGTTTTCAGATCAGTGCATACTTGGAGAACACAGTTAAGCTTTCAGTCCTTTGGCAAACCCCACAGGGTCCCACCACTGGTGCAACGCCAGTAAAGCCCACTACCAAAGAGAAAAACTGCTGCATTGCAGTCACTTCAAATGTAAGGGTCCTACTACACCCTGGGTGATAAAATCAGTGCTGCTGTAGATGGAGTTCAGCTGTGAAGCACATTGCCACCCTGCTGCACAGGAACAGAGAGCACTGCTGAAAAGATAGCTTAATGATTTGCACTAACAGTTAACAAGCTGGACACCTTTATTCTGAGCACACTAACATCTCAGGCATGAGGAAAATTCAAACCACAGTATTAGCCTCCAGTGCTCATGTTTAATGCCAGACTGCAAGCTTTTGAAAGGCAAGCCCTGTTACTGATCCCTAGGTGAGTGATCTGACCAGACCTAACCTCCACAGCCTGCTCGCTCCCTAAACACTCTCTTGGGAGGCTGCTGCTAGAAGCAGCAATTAGGGTTGATTGAGATAAAATTTGTTATGCAGACATCTACCTAAGGAAAACTGAACTAGAAGCATTAACTCATTTTATTCAGATAAATGAACAGCCATTTGTGACACCCAGTGCTGGTAGTGCCAACAAGCCTGGTTCCAAATCAGTGACTTAGGAAGATGTCTCTACATCCTGAACATAGTGTTCTTAGTTTGAGGGATAAAAGGATAAGATGACAAACAATTGAACTCTTCTCTTTGTTATCAGTGGGCAACAATTTAATGAGTGATTAATTGAGACTTCTACCTCATTCATTATCCATCTACTCTTATTTCACTTGCCTCAAGTAAGGTGTGTGTTTTTTTGCCTCAGCCTTCTCTTAGTTTACGTGTTCTGTTTTGGTTGTCTGACCAGCCTCCACTTTACTGGCTCAAGACCTTTGATAAAAATCACTGGCAAAGCTGATTTGCAGCACAGAAAAGAGTTAAGAGTTCCACAGACGGTTTAATAAAGGTAGTGTCATTTTCAATTATACAACACAAACACTCCAGTAAATTCTACGTCACATCACCAAGGAAACTCGCTGCAATAATTCAGTCAAAGCAAAGGAGAGGATTTCTACAACAATTTAATAATAACAACGTGTTCTTATCTGTTGCCCTTTATCCAAGGATATCAGTGCTTTTCACCAATATTAATTCATTTTCTAAATGCAACCTCAGAGTGTAATTTTACAAAATTAATTGAGTATGACATTCCTACGTATCCCTAACTGTTGATACCTTGGCAGCTCTCTGCAGAGCAAGAAAAATCCCCATGAGCATCCCCAAATCACAAGGTAAAAAATTCCTTCCACCACCTCCTGACATCTTGGACACGACAAATGGAAAAACTGAGGAAGTATAATATTCTTACATTTACTTCACAGTTCACCCAAATTCTCTTTTACAGTCTCCAGTAAGAAGTGTGCCAGCCTGGAATACATAAAGCCAAGAGTTACAAAGGCTGATGGGTAATGAAGGACATAAATAGTTGGATTATTTTATAACCCTGCCTCTTACTTTACCAATCTGTATGCAGAGCTCATGTAATGACATAAAACAATGAATCAGGGTCTCCATCCAAAGCGTTACGGTCAGAGAGAGAAATGGCATCATAATGGTCAGCAACTGAACAGAGCCCCAGGCTCATGAGATCCTTCTTCTATCCCCAGATGTGCTCTAGCTCATGTCCCTGTGGAGCACAGTTTCCTGATTCACACCCCAGTTTCCCTGTCCAGGAAAACAGACCTATTCAGTTTGCTGCAAGACAAGTGCACAGGATGACTCTGTCCTGTGCTTTCACATCCTGGCACAGGACACAAAGAAAGGCAAAGTATTCTCCCAGGCACTTTAGGAACTGAGAGCACCACGACTAAGGAGTGCAGCTCATATTTTTATCGCTGCTTTTTCCTCTAACTTATTTTACTTTTATTCTTGTCTCTCTATTCTCACATAGGTCAATTTGACCTATGTTCAGGTCACTGCCAGTCTCTTTATCGACTGTGTATCTCCAGTGAAGATTCATCCTCCCACTTTCCTAAATGTTAGTACTCTCTCTTTCCTTGGCAAACATGGATTTTTAACAGATATAAATCCCTGTGTTTAAGGAGACATTGCAGGGGGAGAATGGGAGGAAAAAATAGCATATATTGCCTGAACAAAAGGAGTAACCAACTGCACACAGTTTGGGAACATTGCCCTAAAACCAGTGAAGGAACAGAAGCAGCAGAACATGCAAGCTATAACTCAGATTTTAATGAGAGAACTGTGATTTCAGGCACAGAAAGAACTATTGATTTGATCATCACTGAAAAGGTAAAGATGCAACTTCTCCCCTTCCTACCCAATCCCTATAGCCCATCACCTTTCAGAACCATGACACACACAAGTAACACAGAGCCAAAATGTCACAGCAGACACAAAGAGTGGTTTAGGACAGAGGTTGTCCTTCGTTTGCACAAGAAACACAAACCTTCCAACTTATTCCTTGGCTGTAGGACATTTAATCCATATCAACACTTGCTCTCACCTGGGGTTGCTTAGTATTTACTCAATGCTAGCTGTGGATCACCAGGAGCAGAGCCAGCCCTCCTGCTTTTATTCAGTGACAGTTTCTAGGAAAATCATGATGGATCAAACAAAAGAATTTTCAGTTTGGTGTTCTGTGCCTAGCTCCAGCACACAGCAGATGCTTAAGTGAGAAGGTAAGCAGAATTTATATACACAAGAAATGGCCCTCCAGATCCAGAAATCTGTGGATTTCTTTTCAGAGCAAGAATTGAGATCTTCGGGATTAATCTCTTATAATGGATTCTTGTTTATAAATAACCCCTTGCATTTCTGAACCTCTTGAAGGAGAGATTATATTTGTAAACTCCTGAAATGGGTTTGATATCACAGCATATACAGAAGGACCACTTCTGGTTTGCTGGGAACATGTCAGGCAACTTCCCCTGCTCACAGCTTGCCTCCAATGGTCTCGCAACAGGCAGAGCTCAAGCTGAGGTCTGTTAAGAAGTGATGCATTTGTGCAGTCTGGTGTTTGGTCTCTCCTCAGACAGTGTGCAAGCATGATTTGGGGGGAACTCCAGAGTTTCTAGTATGTCTCCTAAACCATTAGAGAGCCCAAGAGTGTTTGCAGTTGTGCATTTTCCCATTACTTCACATCACAATTTAATAAAAGAGGCATGCAGCAGGGCATCTCAAGTTTGTCAGTGACACAGAGAATTCTAAATAGACAAGTGCTATTAGTGTGTCTTATTTTGTTCCCTTGCTAACTCAAGCTGGAGAGTGGAAAAGGGAGCAGGAGTGCATCTGCACTGGAGCCACACTTCTCTTTCCATTTTCTGCCTCAGAGTGAGTGTGGCCCAAGGACCAGGAGCAGCCCTTCTCCCCTCTACCTCCCCTAAGAGGCCTGAGCAGGAACATGTGCTTTGAGTTGATTTCCACTCACTCACCAGGACCCAGCTGACTCCTTACCTTGTCAAAGACCATTCCCAAAACTCACTTGGAGTGGATGAAGTTGGTTTCCAGCACCATGAAGTTTTTCTGGCTTCCCTTTTGACAAAGTTCGATGGTTTCTTCTGAAGATTCATTCTGAATCTCAATGGCCTGTGCAGGCAGTGTGGCTGCATTTCTCCATAGAGGAAACAAACTAAATCATGACAAATAAGGATCTTTGACTGCCAGATGCTGGTATAAGGTAAGAGCAGTGCTGTTGTTCCTTAGGACTCCAGGGACATCTCACTGGAGGGAACTTTTTAGAGGAATGAGACTGCAGAGCTGTGAAGCTGTCACTGCTGGACTAAAGAGCAGTGCACAACATCCAGAGAGATTTAAAATCCAGTAGTGAAACTTGTGCTCAAATCCTGGATCAAAAGTGGGCAGAAGCAAAAATAAAAATAAAATAATCCCTCTTCTGAAAGGGCAGTTTCCTTATGATTAACTGGGGGTCTATTACTTGTGTCTGGTCTTTCCTCCTAGAATCTACATACTACATATTTATCTCCTATTGCTTGCATTTTACAGCATGCATATTTTAGAAGCAATAAAGCCCACCTACTTCAAAACTTCTGGAAAATAGCTGAAACATAAAAAATATTTACAAAATTACTGAAATATACTCAGATCAAACTAATTCTGATTGTCTTTTACAGCTCTATATATATCTACAAACACACATACATATATAAACTTTGACAGAAATAATATTTCTGGCAATCCAGTTTACTCTAGATTTTGTGAAAATCCTAAATTAGACTGGGTTTGAATGCTAGCAATAGCAATAAGCAATTTCTCAGAGGGTTTGGACTTAGACTAAGCTACTCTGGTAACAACAATGCTCGAATCCAGAGGCTCGTTTACATGGTCTGCTGCCTCCTTGCATGAACTATTGACCATCTGTGTAAGAGTTTCCTGGGAAATGGATTGAACTCAAACATTTGAGGATCTCATACTAGTAATATTGGGAAAAAAAAAAAGTTCTATTTTCCCCCAGAATCAAAGGTTTAATAAAAATAACTCAATTTGAACTAGACTGTGTTGCCAGGAGCTACAGAGGGGGGAAATGAATACCAAGAGATTCCTGAGGTAGGATTTTCATTTACAAAATGTTTCAAAAGGAGAAGAAAATACATGAGAATGGGAATAAGTACTGAAATTCAGTGAATGATAGATACTAACACATGAAAAAGAATAGACAGCCACTGAAGTCACAAATATCCCAGGCATGGATTTGTAGAACCATGTCCTAATTTCTGAGGTCTCTTTTGACATCCACCATGTCTTACAAGCATGGTGCCTATTCAGAGCTATGATAAATTATGCTTGCTTATGCTGTGTGCAGGCAAGGCAGGGAGTTAAAGGCTTTATGAGTTTTTTATTAAACTCTGGGAGCAGGCTTCAAAGACATGGCTCCCCCATGAACTGTGAATTTAACATGGTTTACACTGTGATTGCCATGGGCTGTGAGCATGCACACAGTTTTTGCAGTTTGGCTAACAAACATTCAGTCAATAAAGAATATTAAAGTAGTGACTTGCCATCCCCAGAACAGCCTTGCAGGTAAAAGTTTGGGAGGTTTGGGTCATTGCAGACTTCTAATCTTGTTAAATTGATTAGATACAAAAGTGTCAACACTTTTTCACAAAAATGTTCAAGACTGAGTGATTAATTTCCATTCTTTTCCCATCCTTAACACACACAAACACACACTGATGCAAACAGTGGAAGCAGATGAAGATGCTCTGATTCCCTGGCTGTTTGCCTGTCCCATTGCCACAGTTTACCAGCCATTAATTCAGGAAGACCAAAAGGAACATTGGCACATCTCAAATGCTCCTGTTCCTAATTTGGAATTTTAAATAAAGTCACTATTAGATATTTCAATTAGACAGCCTCTGGAAACAGCAGTGAAGGAGCAGGTTACATGTTTTGCTGTACTGTCCTGGAGGCAGTGATCTTCAGGACAGGGGCAAAGAGAGATGGGGAAGTGGCAGTGCCTTTAACTGACTAGCTTTAATAATATTTGACTCTCAACCTTCACAACTTCCCTTTTCTCAAATGCATTCAACAAACTTTCAGACGAGTTTAATCAATTCCAAATCACTTTCAAATTTATATCAGTGCAACTTTGCATCTAGGAAAACCTTTGATGAGCTCTTTACAGGGGCATTGACTCTACAAGCTCTCAAGTATACTCTTCATTTTAAGCACATTCCTCAAACCTATTGATCTCAATCCTCTTCAGTGGATTATAAACATGTACTTAAAGTTGGAGACCTATATCAGTGCTTGCTTAATACAAATTTGTCAATTCTGAAGTGGACTAGATTTAGATACACTAAAAATGAAGCAAATCCTTTAATATTTTCTTCATTTGCATAGACTTCTCACAGGCTCATTATAAACCATATTTGAGAGCTTTTCTGTACTGGAAACCAAGGCATTGCAATAGAAACAAGCCAGAAAAGGTTGGATGGCCAAATCAGATCTCCTATTCTGTCTCCCATGTGAAAGCCATGAATTGAATCCCTTTTGCCTATGACAGTCACTGGTGGGTGATGCTTCCCTGTCTCTGTCCCTACCCGTGAGCTTTTCATTTTATCTTCTGTTCCCCATCCAGCTGAGGAGGGGAGTCCCACACCAGCTTTGGTGGGCACCTGCTGTCCTGCCAGGCTCAACCCACCACAAAGTTTCAGTATTTGATCTTTTATCTTGGCTGCTTTTACTCATTTCTTTTCTAAGCTATCACATTCTTCTCAGAGCTCTTCATGGAGGAGTCTTTTCCCATGCTTGATATTTTACTCAGACTTTTCTGAATCCCCTCTTAAGTCATCCATATCCTTTCCAAAAAGGCATGACCAGTTCCTTATGCAACACCAAGACTGCAGGGCTGATTTACTTAATGACCCTATTCTTTAATAGAAGCTGGTCTTAAAAGCACTTTTTTGTTTTTTTAATTTTTATTTTACTAAGCCACCAATGACTGAATAGACAAAAATACCCAGAGTTACAAATGTACAACATTAGAGCAGAATGCATCAATTTCATTTCAGAGAGCAAAAGGTAATAGCAGCTGTGGAAAAATTAGTTGTGCTGCACAGGAGGGAAGGGAGAAGGTGTAGGAGGATTTATTGCTATTGATCTATTTATTTATTTTTACTTTTGTTACCATGACCTAGTTATAACTCACTGATTCTGAGACTGAACATTTGAAGGAAGGAGCCTTACTTGGTTGATATGCCAAATATATATTATTCTAAATATAATTCACCTAGTGATTACTTGTCAACATCAATTAGTGCTCAAAAGTGGATGCTCTAGAATTGCTGGAGTGAAGGAAATTCTTTCAAAAAAACAAGAAAGCAAAATAAGGAATGATTAGTTTCTGCCTCTCCTAATGCAAGAATTGGAGGGTATCATGAAATTTCCAGGCAATGAGTTCAGAGCAGCCAGAACTTCATCACATAATTCTGAATTAAACTTTGGAACTCCTTTTTGCAGGCTATGGATCACACCAAAATGTTACACTGCTTCACACTTGGAGGGGAAAAAAAGAATCTTTAAAGAATTATTAAACAAAGAGACTATATCTCAGAAAATTCCCAAACCACAAGTCACTGGGTCTGGGAACAGCTACGAGAAAAGCACAGCTTAATTTTTCTGCTCTTAAGGTCTTATTATATATATATGTGGAGATATATACGCCAGTAACTACTGCAAAAAGCAACATAAAGTCCAAGCAATCTCTGGCCTCACTCTGTGACTCTTCCTATTATTTATGCATTACAGCTGAGAGAACTTGAATCCTGGGAGAGGTTTCTCTTTATTCCTCATCTTTTTCCACCACTCCTGTCATTGATATTGCTATCACTTTTACTATTAATCACACCATTATTATGAATCACAACAGTCTTTGATATACTGTCTTTCATTTCTATTAATAACTTTGCTGTATCTCATTTCAAATAACATCATGTGTCAGGCAAGGACTGTACAGAACTGTTGTGTTCAACCATGAATATTCACATAAAAATCTCCACAAATCTTATAATTTTTATAGACCAAGCTGTAAACACAAAGGGGAGGCACATAAAAAAGTGGTGACATTTACCTGAGGTATTATATTGGGTTCTTCCAGTCCCAATTAATTGACAATTTTATATCATGGGTTTGGCTTACCTCTAATTCCCCTCTGACATCTTTACTTGGGCTGAGCTTTAGGATGAAGGATGCATGTGACTGCCTCCCTTCTAGCCCCTGGCTTCCAGAAGGGAAAATAATGGAGCCAGAGGGTAACAGGAACAGAGTGAAGTTACAGAGGTGAGGAAAAGGGTGCCAGTGGACACCTTGTAAGAACAGGGAAATTTACTTTTAGCTCCAATACAGAGAGGTTGAGGAAAAGCTCCAAAATAATTTGTGAAGAACTGCATGTTTAGCTTCCACATCTTCCCACAGTCCACGCAACCAAGCTTCTCTTCTGTTGTCAGCATCCTCTGTGAGCTGTCACTGACCATGGTCCCACCCTCATACAAAGTGTTTTAATTTATTTTTATCTGTTGGAGGCATTTTTGAGCTGGTGGTGTGGGGTTTTTTTGGTTATTAATTCTAAACTTGTGAAGAATTAAACCTGGCCACAGCTGAGATTATCTGACCATGTAATGTCAGAGTGGGGCTTGGGTTGAGTGTAGCTGGGTCACCCTGCAGTGCTCACACTGCAGAGTGAGCACCACATCCTGCCACACCAATTAATCTTTTCATCAGCATTAAAGAGTTCAGGGATGAGCATCAAGTCAGAGTTTCAATAAGGATTTACTGCCTTGGCATTTTGCTTCACAGGCTGACAAGTGGGCTTGAACACATTACAATATGCTGATTCTTCTTTATAAAAGCAATTACAAGCAGAGAAGCACAGAACAACCTCAACTGCTGGAAAAGCCCAATTGAATTTCTGATTTAGTAAGAAGTGGTTAGCACCATTAATGAGAGCTACCAAGTACCCTGCTAGATTTGCTCTCACAGCACTCTAAAAGAGCCCTGACTTAGAACAAAGGAAGACATTTTATTTATTATTTTTACCTGGAATTACCTCATTATAAGGCTCAAGACCAAATTATGTGAATTCATTTCCCATTGATAAAAAATAGGTATTATTATTAACATCTTAGAGCATGGCAGATGTACCAGCCATCTTCATATCAGCCAATGAAGATATGAAGGCTACTTCAGTTTGGATTAGAATGATTTTTATTCCTTTGCCCTTGGCTAATGGGCCAGTTACTCCAGTGTATTATCTTTGGTAAGGCTGAGTTCAATTACAGACATCTATAAACAAACTGCACTGTTGGAATTTGCTTGCTTGGTAGTACCATGTGTTTTAAGCTCATGTGATTTTGAAGGATAGGGAATAGGCAGATGTTGCTGTTCCACTGAACCTCCTTTAGGGTTAATTTGACTGTGGGACACCAGTGAGCAGTGCTGTAGTAACTCATTTCCACACCTGTGTGTTTCCCCCAGGCCCAACTTATTGTCTGCCATTTCAGCTGTACTTTTCCCAGCCTCCTTATGGCTTCTGTGAGCTGCCACCCACCTCTTCTGGACCTACAGGTCATCAGTCTCATGCTTCTAATACATTCTCCTTCCTACACATTTGGTGATGCTTATAAAAGAGGCAGCCGTGCCCTATTCCAGTAAGGCTCGTGTGGCCTTTAATTATTTTGCCACGATACAACAGCAAAGGCCCCCAGAGCCAAAGGGATGAGCTGCTATACTTAGTCACACACAGATCTCTAGCTGTGCCTGCACTGAGTCACACTGCCTGTGGCTCTAGTGTAGGAGGAGCTGTGGATAAGAACTGTCACACATTTACTGCCAGATCCCATCAGCACCTCAGCTGACCTCAGCCTCCTGCTTGTGGCAATGGGACAGCACTTGAGACCTCCACTCTGCACAAAGGTGGCATTCAGGGTCTGAATGAAGAAGAGAGAGAGAAAACATTCTCTGGCTTATTTTCATAAGCAAGGATATTCTCCTCTTCTCCCTGCATTCAACTAAACCTCCTCCACATTTGTTATTCCATGGCATCCCTCTTATAATGGTTGACGAGTTGACTCAAGGCATATAAATCCCTAAGGGAATATTTTTTCAAGGGAAAAGAAAAAAAAAGGAACCCATCTTAATGGCACTCCTGCATGCATATCAATAAAAGAACTTCAGCAATCACTTCCTGGGTGTAATTACATTCATCTGCATCTGTGACTAAGTGACCTGTCAAAGTGTCAAAGAGTCTAGTTTGGGAGTGAAATTCCCCACTCATAACAACAGCCCATGTTAGCACCTGCACTTCTCCCAGTTTCATTTTAGCTGTACAGAAATTGTCTAGGCTTGCTGTTAAGCCATCCCTGAGGTACAGAGTTGCAAAGGTGTTTATCCTAAGCATGCAAGATCAAGTCCTAGCATGACAATTTTAAATCCAAGTTAATATCCTTGGAGGATTTGAGGAAAGCCAGGTTAATAAAGACTACTCTAAAAAGGGTTAAATTTCACTTGGCATGGGAATAAAGCCATGTACTAGCATGCTGGAATAAGCAGAAAAAAATCTTTTTACATTATTGAAGAGTTATAATTATCATGCTGGCAGCAAGAAGTTTGTTACACAGGCCAATACATGATGGTCAAGGGCCATAAATTGAAAATTAGGCTAATTTCCCAAGTTAACCTCAATGAATTAAGAATCACTTCTTCCACCTCCATGACACCATTTGACGTCTCCCTGGGTAAATGCCACTGATCTGTGGCAGTGACGAGTGAATCCCAAATGGGATTGTTTCCAATTGTCAAATGCGAGCTCTGCTACTGAACAGACAATGGAAATAATGTGAGGAGCAGACAGCAGCACCACATTCTAGAGGATAATGAGGTTAGAAGCTTGATCTAAGAGAGGTGATTTGCTGTTTTTCAGAGATTAGTCCTGATCCAAACTACAGGTGTTAGGGGTGTCTTGTACTCTTAGAAGCCCCACTCTTGGGGACCTGGTTAATTTGAGACACAAGTTATCAGTTTATTTCTGGTTTTCCTTATCTCCACTGGTATCCAAAAATCCATTGAAGAAATTTATTTTTGAAATCAGGCCCATTGAGACACTGTGAGTGTAGTTTGTGTGACCTAGAGGTCTTCCTACACCCTCCTCTGGACTCCTAAACAGACCAAGAGCTGACATTGCCTGTGGGGCACCTCACAGGCTCAGTAAACAAGCTGGCTGCTTTCAGATCTTATTTCTCAATAACCCATGTAACCTGAAGATGTCTGGAAAGCTGTTACTGTGACCCACAGCTGGGAAAATCTGAACAGCCCTTTCAGAGAACAAATGCACTTGGAAGAACCTAGCACAGCCACATAAATAATTTTAGCCTGGGCTCAGCATGAACCTTATGATAGGTTCATTTTCACACGACATCATTTTCCAGCCAGATTGCAGATATATACCTCGCCCCCTGTTCCAGGCAGAGAAGAAATTTTGCTTGAGACCGATAACAAATGACTGGTCAGAAATGGCAAGCCAAGGAGAAAAAATTACTGACCGATGTGCAGAAAGAGCATCTTCATAAAATATAGCTAGGTTGGGCTGATTCTGAGCACATGATATCATGTAAAGGGACATAAAATTGCTTTCTGCATTAAGTAGAGAGACCAGGAATTGTTGCAGCACTTAAAAAGTTCCCCACCACTCTCTGGTGTGATGTGAGCAGGAGACAAACTTCTGCCCCTGTGAGCCCAGCTTGATGTAAAAGAATTTACCTTCTGTCCGTGGCTGCAGCTCTCTCAGCCTCAGTTACAAATTAGGTTGAGGTGAAGGACAACAGGAAGGCTTCTGCCTCAAAGCCAACTGAACTTATGTTTCTAAAAATATTTGCTTTGCTGAAACCTGGAGATGACAAAGTTATTATCACATCGAAACTATTTTTGGTCACAATGCCAGGTTTGATAAGACTAAACCATGTTGCAAGTGTGTGATGATCTTGTTAACACTGTAAGTACCTGCTGAATTGCCCTGAATGGTATTTTTTTGTGGTCTGATTTTTTTAGACACAACTTTTTTATCTCTTTTTTCAGTGTCATTTTTTAAAACATCCTTTCATTTTATTTCTAAAAGCTGAACAGACAGCTGGAGTATTTCAGTCCTGTTAGAGCTAATTTTTTTTTTTTATAAATGACATTTATATTCACCACTTCACCACATCCATTGAAGTTTGTTTTATTAAAAAAAAAATAAATCTTTACCTAACTTTGAATTGGCATGGAACAGAAGGTGTTTTGTAGTCGATATTTTCGCAACAGGCACTTCTCCATAAACTTGCTGATATTTCCTTTCTTGCAGGAGGTTTTGTGCAGGTATTTTCTCTTAATCCAGAAGCAATTGCAGCTTCATCATGGTTCCTCAATGACTATTCTGCACTGTTTAATATAGTTGTTGATAGTTGTTGTTTCCACCTCTGCTTTGCTGCTGCCTCACTGCTGTGCCCCTCTCAGAGATGCCTTGACCCACACAGATTACCCTGCAGAAATTCACACCATACTCATTTCCTGCTTCAGTTCATGTTTCTTATTAGTGAATCCTCTAAATTAATACCAGCTTTGCCTGTGCAAATTTCAAACATAACCAGGTTTCAAAGATAGAGCCATACATGCTTTATTTTTTGAATCTAAAGTATTAAAAAGAAAATACTTTTTTTGAACATTCAAGTACTATCTCATGTATAATCATTTAATCAAGACACCACCACCTTCAGGTATTTCCATGGCATACAACAGGCACTGCAGGCTGGATGCTACAATCTGCTTAATGAGCACTACATGGTTTCTTCAAGAAACCTCTGATCACTAAAATAATGAAGGCTGATGTAACTGGGTGAGCAGGGCCAGGCTGAGAATCTGCTTGCCTTGTGATGGACAAGCTAAGCAGAGCACCCCTATTAATTAATTACTGATAAGACTCTGAAAAGCATTAGATAAAATTAATTAAAAAGAAAATCAACTGAAATCTCCACAATGAGAAGCAGAAGGTGAAGGACAGGACCCAGCACATGGAGAGGTCAGATCAGCTGGCTGTGGTTAATGAGGGGCAAGAGAGTGTGCGTGTCATGGTTTGGGACACTACTGTTGTGAGAACTGCAGAATTTTTCAGACATCAATATTATGTAATATTCTAATGGTTTTACCCAGTGCTAGGTAGGGTTAAAACAGATACAGCAAAGAACAACTTTAAATTCTGTTAAGGTAACTGAACTATTGATTAGAAATAGAATATTATCAATCATCTAAAAATCATCTGAGTGTATTAATTTAAATAAAGCTGATGTTGTTCTGATGCACCTGAATGTGTACCCAGCTGCTGCTGCTGGGTAGTGAAATTATACCATTGTAACAGCAATAAATCCTTACATTACAGAAAGGAGAAGACAGATGGAGACTTTTCTTCTTGATCACAGTTTATAAAGGTCTAATTCCTCTTTTTTTTTAAGAATTATCTTCTCTATCCAAGATACCCAGAGATACAGCAGAGTTGTATCTCAGCCTGGAGAAGAGAAAGCTTTTATAGCACCTTCCAGTACCTAAAAGGGGCCTGAAGGAAGGCTGGAGATAGACTTTTTACAGAAGCATGTAGGAATAGGACACAGGGGGATGGCTTTAAGCTGAAAGAGGGTAAGTTCAGCCTTAATATTAGGAAGAATTTCTTTACTGTGAGGGTGGTGAGACACTGGAGCCATTTGCTCAGAGATAATGTAGAAGTGTCCAAGGGCAGGTTGAACAGGGCTCTGAGAAGCCTGGTCTAGTGGAAGGTGTCCTGCCCTTGTCAGGGGGGTTGGAACAAGATCTATAAGGTCCTTTCCAACCCAGGCCATTCTGTTATTTGCCACAACCTGAAATCTTTTTGTCACCCTAGTTGTATTAAAGATACCACTGCAGTTCCACTCATAATTGCCAATTATGCTGGCAAGACTGCAGGTTTGTTGAGTGGAATTCTGTGGTGTGTGCTCTGAAGGGCATGGGAATTGAAAGCTGAAATTATTTTTTTTCTGCTTTGATTTTAGTCGTGCCTTGAATTACAAAAATTCACAAGAGCAGGCAGCACGAGGAGGTTACACAGTCCAGAAGAGGACTCTTCAGCTTTACATAACTAGTACTTTGAAGAGCAGAAAGTTATAATTCTGAGTTTGGATTTATGAGGTCAAGAGGGTTCTGGTTCTTGAAAAGGATTGAGTGATTCATTAGAGCATCAGAAAACTACACAAGGGTTTTGTGAAAGGCAGGAAGTAGCTGAGGAGTGAACAAACTGTTTCTTGGGAAACCAGAGGTAGTTATTTATCACTTTCACACCAAGAGCCTTGACTTCTTGCTCCTCTTCCCTTGCCCTGCAGTTCTATTCTTCTACTTGTCCACTGAAGCCATGACTTCTTCCCTCGTACGTGACCTAACAGCCTCTTTTTAAACCAGCTGCTCTCTATTTTCTACATAAATGCCATAAATGAGCATATTCTACCAATCATTATCCAGCACATCAGGTTAAGGGCAGCCTATTTATGTCTGATTCTCAAGACCACAAGAAAAACTCCAGGTACCAATATGCAGACCCGTGTCTTTCATTTTCCAGGTGTTCTTCAAGATTGAATCAAATGATTAATGATCTGGTTCTACTCAATATTGTGTGACCCTCTATTGGCAATTACCATGCTCAAGCAAACCCTTTATTGCACAGGGTGTGCATGAATAGTTCTGCAGGCACTCTGCACAGAGCATCATTCCCTCTTTTGAATCCACACCTCTTTGTGTCAAAATACATAAAGCCATGTCTCCATGAAAACAACGGTACAAGCATACAGAAACAGTCAGGATCATACATTCACAAGACAATATTTGCCTGTGACTACAGGCAGCTGCAGAAGAGACTCACACTCATCTGCAGGTACACACCTGGCTGCACAAATTCTGCTGCAAACATATTCACACACAAACCACGGTCAAAGGCAATCAGAGCTGTACATGCAAACACCAAAAAAGCTACTCTCTGCTCCTTTTATAAAGCCAGAAGTAGTCACATCATAGAACTTGTACTGTTCAACAGAACCACACTTGAATTTCATCCCATTTCAGTTCATGCTTGAATTTCTCAGCACAGTAAATCCTTTTCAAGGCTGTGAGACATGAGCAATGAAGACAACAATGTCAATGATATAAAATTAATAGTGCAAAATGGCAATAAAATGGGAAAATCCCAGCACTGTCCATAAAAGCATATTAGCCTGACCTGTATTTACTCTTCTTTTCTGACAGAATTAGCTTGTTTCTCAAAGCCTGTGGGAAACACTAACAGTAATGAAGCAGAAAAATGATGAATGTTAAAACTTTAGGGTGATCCATAGATGGTTATAAACTTGCCCCTCTTTGTTGCCCATGTACTTTTGATGAGCTTGCAAAGTTTTAAACCTCCTAAATTTTAGACAGAGCAGTTTTATTTCTTTCAAGCTACAGTGGAAATAATTTCCTTATCTATCATTTAGAATGGTTTAATACTTTCATTAATCCACACGTCATAAAGCAGCAAGTGATTTTTATACGTATTCCAATCACTCATTGTGCCTCCCAGCAAACAGAAAAGGGCTGTTTTTTTGCTGATCCTGAAGTTAAACTTAAGGCCAGTATCTCCACAATGCAGGCTAGTTGTGAAGGTGGCTATTTAAAGGCAGACAGCGAGGTGCCTGCTCTGTCTTTAACAGATTGCTGGTCTTTGATAGCTGCCAGGACTGCTGACCTCCCAGCAAGGAAGCATTGTCCTGTCACCTCTGATGGGAGCCACAGCAGACACTGCTTAGAGTAACAGGGGTCTTGTCAGCCACAGGAACCAGGCACCCTCTTACCCACACCTGTGCCCTTGGCTCTAGATGCATTGTCCCCACAAGCAAAACACCACAAATCATTTCAAAAATTCACTGACAGAACTGAGGGGTGCCTGGGGACAAACAATTGAGATGGAGCTGCCTGAAAAGAGAGTTGGTGTGGGCTTCAAGCAGTTCAGTCCCAGCTGTAATCGGTGGTAGAGATAATAATCATGTTGTCAATAAACACTTCCTTTTATAAGGATGAGGGTTTTATTTTCCATCCAGTCATTCCATGAAACTCTACCTCAAAGATTTTTGACAAAACCTTATCTTGTCCTTAAAAAAAAAAAAAGCCCCATCTTCACCAGGTATCAACTGAGCCATGAATCTGATGATTTCAAGAGCTGTTGAGTTGCTCAACTTTTACTTTCTCTACTTTTTTTCATTTGTCAGACAGCAATTTTCCCATACTGTGGACTTTGACAGCCCAAGAGCTGATCAATGATTTAATAGACAGAACTTTGTTATTAATGTCTTGCAATGGTATCAGTTTAAGCCTAGATCTATAGAGCATCAGGGCTTAAGCACTTACCACAGCACAAGTTATCAAGCATCCCCAGTAATGTCAATAGGATTTTGGCTGGCTCTCTTAATGCACCCAAGAGCTGGCTCAACACTTCTCAGAAACATATGAAAATTCAATTTAGCACCCTATGGATGAGCTGTGGCTGCCATGAGAAGGGCACAGCTCCCTTGAAAAGTGTTAAGGAGAAACTCAGAGCTGGGCTTGCGTGCACCTGTTGACACCACAGGATAAAAGAGAGCACAAAACCTTCAGGGAATGGCCCTGTCCCCAACAGCAGATCATACCCCACACATCAGCCTTTGCCTCAGGACAATCAGACTTTTGACACACATTACAGATGAATATCCAGTATTTGCTTAAATTAAGACCTGACCTTGGCTGCCCTTATTGTGATTGGTATCAAGTCAAAATTAGGCACATAATTGTGGGATATTTTTCCTAAAATGAGGTATAACAGAGTCAATACTATTAATTTCAGCATATGAGCATGAGGGAAGTGGCACAGGCAGCTCACTGCATTCTTCACCTGCAGACTGGCTGTATTGTGGTTTGGCAGTGTCTCACTGGAAATGAGGGACAAGTCTACTTCCCTCAAGACCTCTGACAAACCCAAGCCATAACATCACACACACATTGAATTGGTCAGGCTTTCTAGACCACTTCTCTGAATTTAGGTGCCCAAGAGCTGACCTTCCTACTCAGCCTGAAAGTTCCCAGGGCTGCACATTTCTCCACAGAGGCTCTGCAGCTTGGGCACCTATTACCCTTCTAAGTATAACAATTTTTCCATTTCACAAGGCTAAATAAGCTCTATTTAAATGCATTTAGTAGTTTAGGTGGGTGTTTTCATCCTGTACCCTGCTCTTTTCTGCCACCATTTCCAAAAAATTAAGATGCAGAGACAGCAGATGCAGTTTTTCCAAAAAAACATTGTGAAGAAAATCCAAAACCAAACCAGAGACTGATTGGGGATACATGGAATTTGTGTTAAGTGCTCATGACTCATTTATGTTAAAGAACAAGCATCTTTTGAAACCACCAACCATCCCAAAGAACCTTGTGAAGGGGTCCAGCCTGTTGGCTCATTTATGTGTCACATTCAGAAGCTCGTTAATTTGGGTCCTCCATTATATTAATTTGTGAGTATCTGATGTGAGAGAAGATCTCCAGGCAAGTGGAGAACCATTCTGCCAACAGCTCCATTCTGTCAAACTTCCAGAGACTTGATGGAATTGCAAGCAAAGGTAGAAGGGGAGCACCTACCTTTAATGTGCAATTGGAATACTTCTCCATTTCCCTTCCAAGTTCAAAGCATTTGACAGTGGCAACCAATATTATTCCTCTACCAAAAGGTCTACTCAGTATGTCAGCTGCATTATTAGGAAGACAAATCCATCCACATAGGTCATAAATACAATATTTTTGCCCAACATTATTCCCCTTCTGATAAATTTCTCATTTGTTATTTCAGTTTACTACAACGCCTTCTTCTTCCTTTTTTAATATTGAACTAGAAAATGTCTTATTTGTTTTTCATGAATAAGAGAGGTGGTTTCTTTAATACTCATCCCTGGTATGATAATTTGGAGAAGAGCACAGAGATGAAAAATTGTGTCTTTCCTTGGAAGTACTGGAGGGAATAACTATCATTACAAAATATTGGTGAAAAATAAGCTTTTCTACCTCCCACACTAATATTTAGGAAACCTTGGTGAAGGCCATAAACACAGAGGTAAATTTTTCCAATTTAGCTTTTGCTGAAATGCTGCAGGGACGAGAAAGATAAGGCCACATCCATTCTGTGAGGCGAGTTGCCAGTTTAGCACTTGCCTATTTTTTGCTTTTCAAATGGTTCCCCACACTCCCAATGCTGTCCAGGTCTCCCAGCTGTCCCACCCCACCACAGTGGCCCCTCTCTGTGTGACCCTGCTAACCACTGATGGGCTTTTAACCCTCCATGTGGGGCAACCTCCTTGTGCTCTCATGAATTCTGAACAACAGGACTCTGGTACTGCAGCACACCACATACTCTGATTTATATTGTTTAAAAAAACAAAACAACAAAACAAAACAAAAAACCCCACCAAATAAAAACAAGCCACAAACCACACAGCAATTCATAATGTGCTTGTTTCACATTTGAAAGGTAAGTCAGGATCCCAAAACACCACTTAGTGAACTGAAACCTGAGGTAGCTGTGAAAGTGAGGACCAACACTGAGAGCAGACTAACCATGCTAAACTCAAACTGCTTCTGCATTATTGCAGAGCATGGCAATGATCTTTCCACTTGACAAAAAGCATGCATATCTTCAGCAACATCTTGTGCCATGCACATTTCATCTGCCACCAACTAGAACTGCAGGCTAGCAAGTAAGATTGTCAGAGCTTTTGGTAATAAAATGTTTTACCTGAAAATCCACCAAAAGTCTTTATCACCCTTACAGAAAAACTAGTCCATTTTAAAGTATTTTTTTTAATATTTAAGACCTTTTATAATCTTGTACTGAAGTAAAGGTAAAATCTTTCAAAGGTCTTTGTCAAAACATTTCTCTTCAGATTGCAATTCCATTTGTTTTATTTTGCTTTCTCTCACTGCCTCCATACTTCCCCCAACGTGCAGATCCCCTCCTGGATAAAAGGTTTCTTAAGCAATTTTTTAGCCTTGACAAATACAGAAGCTGGGTGGGTTTTTTTCCCATGAAATTAGACATTGAACAGAATGTTTCACATACCTTTAGAAACACAATAAATTATTTAATATAAATTAAAGGCTTAGCAAGTCATAGTCTTATTTGGAAAATTTCTCCTAATTCTCTGGGCCAAAACTACATGAGTAAAAGGTCACTTTCCAGATGTGTGTCTATATATATATATATAAAATAACTACAGAGGCATATATGAACATGCATCTACATCTTCAGCAACACAGAAAAATACCTGGCCACTGGTTTTCATGTGTGATTAATTTTTGACCTCAATGTTGGTTTCTATAGGATTTGACAAATATACCACAGCACTAATTATCACACTCCAAAGTGTGGCTGAGCTTGGCAGTTTTCTTCCCTACCTGTCACCAAGCCAGGGACCTCTTTGTCTATAGAGATGCTTCAGGCCAGTTTTCAGGTCTGGCTGGACCTACATCTAATGAGTTCTTGGGCAGTGGTTCACCCTCTATCCTGCTGGGCTGGGAAGGAGTAAAAGCAGACTCATTTCCCAAAAGGATGGCTGGGAAAATTCTTTGCTGCCTGCCAAAGTCTCTTCTGAGGAATAGAAAGCTCCAGGTACAGCTCTTCTCTTTGAGCCTCCAAGGCAATGCAGAGGAAAGACAAGCCATTCCAGGAATTATCCTTAAGAATTTGTTTTAGGTGACTAAAGAAAGAACTGCCTGGACAGATTTGCCCCATAGACAAATATCTATTTCCCAAGCACAGGAAAGTGCCCAGGGCTGAAAACCTTTGGTCTTAGCCCAGAAAATAAACGAAAAGCACACCCACTGGTGCCAGAGATCTTCAGTTCAGCTATTCCTTCTATCTCCAGCAGTGTAACCAGACAAAGCCACTTTCTCCTACCTACCCTTGTCCTCTTTTGGTGCACATTTCCCTTCAGCACATGCATAACAGAAAATCCATGGGTAGCTAAGCAGTCACTTTTGACCACTGAAGTTAGATGAGAGGAATGCCACCCAGGGAGAGTAAACAATTTCTCAAGGAGGAAGAGCTGAGGCTCAGCAGGCACCTGCATCCAACCCCCCCCTCTCTCAGTGCCTCACCTACTTCCCTGTGCCCCCATCACTTGGTTTGTTACCTCAAGCTGTGCTCAGCCAGCACTGAGGCAGCACTGAGCACTCCCCATGTCTGCCCTTGCCAGCAGAGCCACTCCCCAGGGTCACCCACACTCCCTTTATTCCCACGTTCCTCACTCTCTGCTCTGCCAGCTGCGTCCATCTCCACACAGGAGCAAGTCTTGACAGCTGCTTTTCACTTAGTAATTGTGAGAGGTTTTACCCCAATCTTACATTTGAAATTAATGAAGGTTCAAATCTGTTTAGAATGGAAAACAGAATCTATATTAACTCTCATTTGGCTCAAGAACTTGGAAATATGTAACTACTTAATGCATATTCAGATATAGTTGATAGCATCAAAGTATGTCCTTTTAACATGATAAAGTTGCAATCCAGCAGTAGTGCTGAGATTAGAGACTGGCAAAAGCGAAGCAGAGATTGATTTTAAAAGGTTTTTCATTGAACCATAACCTCACTGCATGGCATTTGCTTCAGTGCTGTCTTTTTAAGTAGCTTTTGCTCATGCATCACTTCTGCTCCAATGTATCTTCTCTTAAATGACAGGGGTGTACAACCTATACTGCAGTTGCTGAAAGACTGCACAAAATATATAATTCTGGATTGGAGATTAGCCACTGTTCTATTTATGGTCTGCCCACAGAAAAAAATTGGCTAGTGTTAATATTGGAAGACTGGAAGGATAGTTATCACTAAAAAAACCTAGTTAGAGTTACAACTAAAAAACATTCCTGAAGACTTTAAAATAGCTGGTGGTTGTAAGGACAAGATTTTCACATGATAAACTAGAAAAACTGCATAAAACTGATTTTAAGAAGATAAACATATGACTTTGGTTTTAAGGTTGTTTGGCTTTTATAATAAAATAAGCTGAACAGTCATTACTGCTTTGGAAATCTTAGTGAAAACCTTAACTCAAAGAGTTTGTGGCATCCTCTGATATATTAACAATACATATCAGCACAACCTGGTGGGCAAGAACTCAACTTCATTTGATGCAAGCAATGGAAAAGCAAAAAGATGATTCCCAAATGGTCTGGTCATGGAAAGAGAAAGAGCTTTATATCATCTGAGTCTAAAGAAAAAATAGATAAAACAACACCTTGTATCAAGAAATAATTAAAAGGAAACCATTCAAGAGGTAAGAAATAATCACTTTCAAAACAAGGAAAATGGTATCTCCAGTAAAGCCAGATTAGCATCTGATATGCTGAGTTTTACATAGTGTGACTGAATTACTTGATAATATAGCAATTACACACTTCCAGTTAAAAACAAATCAGCAATTATAAGTCTGCTGTAATTAAATCCCCACAATAGACTTGGTGTGGAAAGGAGGAAAATTAATCAAAAGATAAAAAAAGTGGCATAATTCAATACAGAAAAAAAATGTACAGTAGAAAAATCAATCAGAAAAAAGGACAAAATCATGATTTTCATAAATTACACCGTGACCTTTCAGAGAACTTCAAGATAAAAGAGACAGAAAGTGATGTCATTGTCACTTAGGCAAAATGATTTCTAACATCATTTCAAACAGCTACACAGTCTCTTTATGACAGTTAAACAAAAGAGCACTCAAAAGTTATGTACATCTGAAAGACTGATTTCTCCTTGAGCCAGAATCAGTTCCAAAGGCACAAAAATTGTGTACAACAATTTGGAAGAGGGATATCTGGGATTCTGATGGTCTGTAATAATAGGCTTTTTTCCCTCTAAATTCCACTCATTGCTTTTCCAGAATGATCCACATTTCCTCCATTCTTGCATTCCAAAAAACCTGAAGAGGCATAGATGACCTACTATGGTTCATGCCTTAGGGGTCTGTGAGTCTCTGTGTCATTTCTGGTACATGGAATTTCAAAGACAACCCACCAAGTGTGTTAAATACATCTCCAGAATGGGCTGGGGAGAGAATCTGAAGGACAAAAGTGAGAAAAACCTTAGGTTCAGATAAAGATGGTTTAATAGGCAAAGCAAAGCAAAATAAGGAATTCAGTCCCTACTGCCCAGCAGCAGGCCAGTGCTCAGCCATTCCCTGACAGCAGGACAGCAGGCATGTAGTAGCTATTTGAGGAGACAAACATAATTCTAAACTTTCCCACACCTTTCTCCTTTTCCCACATCTCTTTATAATCTGAGTATGATGTCCCATGGTGTGGGACATCCCTTTGCTGACTTGGAGTCTGTTGTCCCAGCTATGTGTGCAGCCCAAGGCTCCTTGCTGGTGGGGAATGTGAGAAGCAGAAAAGGCTGGGATGCCTGTGCAAGCCCTGCTCAGCAATAACAAAAACATCTCTTTGTTATCAACACTCTTTTGGTAACAGTCCAAAGCATCGCTCTGTGCAAGTTACTGTACAGAAAACTGAATTTACCCCAGCCAAATCCAGTGAATAACTGCACTGCTGAATGAAGTAAGGAAGGAAACTGCAAGGAAGAAAAAGTTAAGATTTCTTTGCAGTTTGTTCTGGTGAAAATGACTGAATACACCACACTGACAGTAGCTGCTCCCAGTACACCAGGCAAAGACTGGGCAGGCTGAAAAGTTCCACCATTGCACTCAAAGTGTCTTTGCAGTCCTGCAGGCTTTGCAGTCACCTCCTCCCAAGGCAAAGGGTAATTCAGCCTCCACATCCAATTCCCAGCCTTTGGCTGAGGCTTATCAATAGAGATTACTGTCAGCTGGAAGGTCAGGTTTCAAGATGTGGTGATTAAGAATAGGAGTCATACCTGGGACATCATCCAGGAGCTATCAGAGGGTAAAGATTTCGTGGAGTCTCTCAAGTTATTCCCAGCCCAAACAGGTTCAATAGCAGTCACCTACAGCTGAAGGGGTGCCACTGTTCATTACAAACCTCCAGAGCCAATCTGTCCATCAAGCAAGGAAAATATTGAACAGGAGAGAAGGAGAAAGATTAACTCTTCATCAGAGTCAGTATGGGAGGAGCAGCTGTCAACAAAGCTCCTGGGGAGCAAAACTGCTTAATGGAACAAGTGCCCTGCCAAACAGGAAACTGGGCCTTGCAGCTGACACAGGATTCAGTTGCATCAAACATGGAAAATACCATTAGTGCTTGCATTGAAGTGAATAATTATATAGCTGCTCTTTTGAGGGACACTGGGGATCTGCAGGCTGCACGTCTGACTCCAGAGCTGTGTCTTCACTTGCTGCCAGAACGATTATTTTTGTGTTCCAGTCTGTAATTCCTCTTGATTATACAGAGCTTCTTTCCAATCAGCTTGAAAACAAACTGATGACTTTTTGATTGTGCTAAGGATATATTTTGACACATTTTGTGCAGAAATCTTCGGCTGGAAATCAGGAATAAATCTAACTTTTTTACAACATATATAATAGACTACTGTTATAGACTACTAATAGGGGAAAAAAAGTTTATTCTGTGGTAAATTTTTGTCTCAGCCATGTGCTGCTGAACATACACTCACTTTGATCTTTTTCTTTTGTGCCACAAACATTAACAATATTGTAAAAAAATAAAAAAGTAAATAAGGAAAGATTAATAATTTATCAGAGATGAGCTGAATATTTTCCCCCTCCTTTGTGTATAAGCAGCTTGGCAACAAAGATAACTTCAGGATCAATCTTACCCTTATTTTCTATTATGTACTTCCTGTTGTTCCCAAACCAGATTAATTTTGTTTTATGCAAGTCACCAAACTGTCTTCAGAAAAATAGGATTTGGAATTTTGTTTCTCTCTCTCTCTCTCCTTCTCTCCCTCACTTTTTATTTTATTTTATCTGTGTTAATAAAACCACCGTTACTAGTAAAATTCAATTGAGAATTATTTTCCACCTGGAGAGGTTTAGACACTTTTCCCCTCCTCTTTTCACAACGAAGTTATTTCTCACTCAAAACAGTTAGAAAGTAGATCTTTTATGCAACAGTTTTGTAAAACAAATATTCTGGAAGAAAGAAAAGCATCATACTTCTGGAATAAATCATCTCAGCAAAATAGACACTAATGGATATTCTTTAGCAAATTCCCTTCTGTTTTATTCATTCATGGACTTGATTTACAATGAACAAGACATCACGAACAATTTCTGTACTTTTTGCAGATCTTTTTTCCTATTGGAGAATGTTAAAGATTTTTCCTGTTTTATGTTAAAGGCATCTTGCAAAGGTGGAAATATGTTATTGATTTAGAAAATGGGAATTTTTATTTACCTGTGATAGCACATACCATGAAACTGAACAGGAAGAGAAGCTTGAGATTTTGTTTGCTTTGAGAATTTTTTTAACTTTTTTCATATTCACCATATTTTCCTACTTCACTCATGGCTGAGTACAAAACTAGGACAATATCTTTCACTTACTAGTCACCTTCCAAATTTTAAAGTTGCATGGATTTTCATATTTGCAATTTCAGTTTCTCTATTATTTTAGTTTCCAGGTCTTATTCCTGAGTTTATTGCTGCTCCACTGAACACAGCACTGTCTGGAGCATGTTTATATAATAGAAAAGTACTTTTCATTTATATAGCCATCATTTGAATACCATACCTAAGCTATGGTAACACAAGAGTAGCTCCAAAACATTTACAGGGAGAAGGTAGAACTGGTTTGAACTGTTCCAGCAAAAACACAGCTGATACTGTGTTTATCTGAAGACACATCTCTCTGGCACAAAACAAGAGTTTATTATAACCATGGGCAAAAACTTTAGAGGAAAGGAATATTCTCACAATGGTTAAGACATTGCAGTCAAGGTAATTAATGACTTGGTGGGAGCACCTCCAAAATCATGGATATTGACCCACAGGTCACTGATTTTCCAGTGAGATTATTCATAGTGCAAAATTCCACATGAAGTATTGACAAAATAATTTCTCATTCTTTCACTGTCACTTCTTCCTCCCAGCCTGGAGCTGCAGGTCAGGAGTTATCCTGTATCCAAAGGCATTTTAAGCATCAAGAGGAAGCAGTCTCTGACCTGGACTGGGTACAGTTGTTTTGGGAGCAACCAGGAAGAAATCTGACTAAGAATTCAGTGCTGAGCAGAATCACCCTGACAGAAGAGTTTCCCTGGACAAAATGCCTACTCAGCATGAGGGGCTGTCAGGAACAAGTTCATTTTGTTGAAACTTTTGGTGAAAACAAAAAATCAAAATGCTATTGAAGCATTTAATTCTGAGGCAGTCAAAATATTTTGGATCAGTAAGACAAATTGCTTCCTCTTGAATGCAATATAATAAAGGCAAATTACATTTCCCATCAGATAAAAAGAAATCCCAACACTTGGAGGAATGCTTCCATTTAAAAATAATTTTAAAAAGTTTCTGCTTCTCTTTGGTGCAGAAAGGAACCAAAATTTTAGCTCTCTGGCTCTGCCCTGCTAAGTGGAATCTCCTCATTTGTTTGGCTGTAATGAAAAAAAAATTAATCTGGAAATCTGACAAGGCAAACTCCTGGTGATCTGGAAAATGAAGGAGTCCAGATTTTACTGCAACAACTGCAGGTAGTTTCTGATTCCACCCAAATGAGAAATGCTGGAAAAAGTCTTCTCCACTGTTTTGAGGTATTTTATCTTTTAAGTCCACAGGAGTGTAGGGAAATAGAGAAAAGGGACAGAAGAGATTTACTGCTGCTCTGAACAGACATGCACAGCTCACATCTTCAGGTGATAGACAGGGGGGAAGTAAAGCTCTCCATAAATGTATATGCAGCCTGCACTGCCTACATAAGGGCTTTGATTCATATTCAGACATCAGAATTTTGTCTTCTCTTTGCTAAAAGGACAGGACAGATACTTCAATGAGATCATTTATAAGAAATCATTACTCCCAGGAAGTACAGTCTAAGAAGTGTTACTGCTAACACATCGAAAAGCCCTGGAAAAATTACAAATGTTGAAATTATTCTACTGTCAACTTCATCAGAATTCAATGCAAAGCCATCTTAAGAGTGTTGAGAGTAGAAATGCATGCTGAGTGCAGATCTGACATTGGTTTCTGTTTATTTTGGTTTTACAGACAAAGTATTCTCTTTTTTTAATGGAAAATAACCTATTTTTTACTTCAGTCAAGGAAATTTCTTTTTATTTCCAAAAAATAAGAGAATCTAGAAAGAGAATCACATAATCTGATAAGGCTGTCAGCAACATATGGCTTTGAGCAGGAAAAGGGAGGTTATTTCTGAACTTGTGAGGATGGGAGAATGTCTTTTATCAAGATAAAATACAAAACTTGTTTTGAAAACTTTACAATATTTCATCTGGGTTCAAACAAAAGCTGCTGACGACAGACACAAAGAATTTACATCTTCAGAGCTAGGTGTGGGAGCTGCAAAGCGAGCAACAGAGCTGTTGACTCTGAGTTATTCAGCATAACCCCTTCCTCTCCAAAGACTTGCCCAAGTGTCCTTCCTACTTACAGCATGCTTCAGAAAAGAGCCTTCCTTTCTCTGCACACTTTTCATCACTTTTTGGACAAACACTGTTATTTAGAGCTTTTCTGACAGAAATGGGGAGAGAGCCAAGCTGCTCACTAGGACTGGGTGGTATTCCCTTGTGATGTTGTTGTGTGCTCCTGTGTCTCTCAAATCCAGTGCTTGGTCTGATGTTTCAAGAGAGATTTTAAGGACCTCATTCCATTAAAAAAAGGAGCCTTAAAAATTCAGATGGCTCAGAAAAGTCTTTAAAATGCTGTTTACCTATTCAAGTCAATCCCAGATTCCAAATATTCAGATCATATCCAGAGAAATTATTACGAGACCCTGCCATATCTATCTTAAGAAAATTATCTAGAATTTTCTTCTAATGAACTCTGTGAATGTTTTTTACCAGGCATAGAAAGCAAAATACAAATAGTCACCTGAGAGAGGTCCACTGGTATGAATCTGGTATCAAAATAAGACAGCAGAAAAGCATACTGGATAAAAAATGTTTTGAATATTTCAGAAACACTTGTAAAGCTGCTCAGGAGGTGAAGATTTATAAGCACATTGACTGCAAGTGAACTTTTCTGCAGATAAATGATGAGCTCACCTTCTCCACAGGCTTTCAGCATTTGCATTAGGATACAGGCACAGACTATTAAATTTGCAGCTGTAACCACTCCTGGCAATGATCCTATGACAAATCTTAGAGAACTCATAGAAATGCTTCATTAACTTATAGTGAAAGATACCAAAGTGAATTTTTGGGCAACGTAGTGGTTAAAAACACCAGTGAATACAGCTCTTACCTGTATCCCTCAATCTACCAACACCACACTTTGCCAAGGACACTTGTGGCCAAGCTCCACGACGTTTTGAGCACAGAATCAAACAAAATACACCTTTTTTTTTCCCCTCAAGCACAAACACATTTGACCAGTGCTCTTATTTTTCACTCTTTTCCAGCATATAAGCCTGGCTCATTTTCTGCAGTCTTCTGTCTATTACCCCACAGCCAGAGCTGGTACAGCATGGAGAACACAGGAGTTATTGGAATGGACTTCAAAATGCATCCCAGTGAGCACTGTTCACAGTGCTTCCTTTACATTAATAAAAAATAGGGAGGCATTCCTGTGATAAAGCATCTTAGATATGGACTCAAACCTCAAATGAACATGCATGCAACATGGCATTATTAAAGGGAAGAAGACCTCATCAGCCTTCTAGTTTGGCTGCCTTTGGTGAAAATGCTCCAGTGGGAACAAATTTAAACACTGAGCATTTTCCCACACTCTTATGCACCTTTAGGAGAAATTTTATTCCCTTTCTTTCCTTTTCTCTTGCTCTCTCATTCTGGTGCACTGGCTCCCACCAAACAATTTCACCCAACATTTGTCTGCAGATTGTACTCTGCCATGGCCATATCAGAGATTTTGAGTTGAAATACATTTTATTTATTCATTCTTTTCCTAAGAGCATTAAAACTAAAATGGGGGTCAAAGTTAAGTCCTTCTAACCAGGTTTTGAGAAATGTTCAGTAGGGGAGGGGGTTTGGCTTGTGCTCTAAAGGAAAACAGAGGTTTCCATTGTGGCTCTTTCTGGGCAGTACTCAGAAATCAAATCCCCTGAGCCTTCCCCTCCAGCTCAGGGGAGCTAAGGATCCCCAGCTAAGGACGTATCTTCCTAGTTTTACCAGTGTGACATTTGCACTCTCATTTATAAAAACACAACTCCTACATTTCATTTGTGTTACCTGAGGGATTTTTCCTGTGTTTATTATCATTATTTAAATTCCTCGAGAGGGAATAAAACAACAAAAATCAAAGGAGGAAAATGAAATAAACAAAATCTTTCACCTTTCACAGTGCTCCTGCATTTGGCAATAATTATCATCAAGTAACAAATTAAAACAAATATTTATTTTTAAGAGTTGCCACTAGCCAATGGAAAACTTGCAATAAAGAACAGATGCTTATTCTAAACTAACCCAGACTGTATGGCAGAGCCGAATTTTACATTTTTCCTTCATCCATTTTTATTTCAGTTACCATTAGCATGAAAATAATGATTCTGTTTCTTGGGGAGCTACTAATGCCTTCTAGAAACTCTTGAGAAACATACCATTTAAAGGTAATTTTCCTGATATGGCCTATAGATATTTCCCCCTTTTCTTTTTAAATGTTTTATAAATGGGGAGATTTTATTGAAAGAGGAGCTCTGTTCTCCAGGAGCTCTCTGAATCCTGCTGTTTATGTTTAACCTGGAGTCATGATAATCCCCTTCATTTTTCTTTAATTTGTCATTTCATCTTTTCTATTTTAATAAAATCTGAGTAACACACAGCGTGCTCTGTGCTATCATCTGACTTAATGCAATAAGCAATTATAAACCTTATGGTGGCTTGCAGCTAAACTTTTACATATTCAGTCAGCAGCAGCCCCAGCTCGACGCGCGATGCTTCGAGCTCAGGCTGAGGCAGTGGCTGGCAGAGCTGCACACACCAAAATGCTCCTTCTAATCACGTGTGCCACGGGTCTCTGCTGCTATTAGCACAGCAAAGGTGGCTGCTGAGGCAGGAACCACAGTAAAAATGAGACCACTGAGAGCAAGGGGTAGCCAAGACACTCAATAACTCCCCCCAGCAGTGGGGTGAGGTTTGCTTTGCCTCTGAAGGAGTGTTCTATGATCAGATGATTAAGTCCACTCTAAGTTCAGGTTCCTACCACCATACTCACATACAAGGTGTTTTCAGACTCTCTTCTCACAGCACTCAGGTATAACAAAACCCAGGGGTCCCCTCCCAACACTGCCTGTCTCCTTACACAACCCCAGCAGCATCACCTTCTCCCAATTCTGCAGTGAGCTCCTTGTGCAGGAACAGCCACCAGCGAGCTCTTTTTGCAACTTGCCTGAGCTTTCTGTGCCAAAATCTGGGGAATAGAAATAACAACACAAACACAGAAAGCCACCCCAAGTCATATGCAGTGATCCTGAGGTACTGTGCATGCCACAGTATTGTAAGAACACTGTTACCAGGCTCACAAGACCAAACAGCTATTTTTTTACTACAGTAGCCAGAGGAGAAAAAGAAATACATTACTCAGTGAAGGGTGTTAATATAGACAGAAAGCCTATAAATAGAAGAAAAGCAGAATCAGCTTGTTTTCTTGGGTAGGTTGAGCTAAGCGTGAGGGCACATTTCAGAGCACCCAGAAAGACTGGCTGAGAAGCTCAGGGCATTTCTGTTTGGGGCTGTCTAGACTGTGAGAAGTTCCTGTGCTTTCACAATGAAAATTTTATTTACAGAAAATCCCTTTGTTGCTCTATTTGTGTGAGCTTCAAATTTGGAAGCCTGTTTCTTTCTTTAGTGCTTGGTTCTTTCCACAAAATGTATGCTGAGATTAGGTTCTCAAATGCTCTGAGCACAAGTTATTCAGACAATACTTTAGTTCTGGGTTGTTGGCAGTCTTTGAAGGGAGACTTGTGCCTGTCAGAGCTTAGATTTCGGTTCAGTTGCTGGGTCTTTTTAATCACTGCAGTTTCTATGCTATCCAACAGGCACTCTTCCAGTCTAGATGAAAATGCAAATAATACAAAGCAGCTTCTCACTACAGGCTTTAAAGCAGAAGGGAAGAAAACATGTATCAAAAATTTCACTGGAATCTTGGTACCTTGCAGTATTAAATTGAATCAAATGTCTGAAGTTAATCAGAATGCTTGCTGTAATGCTGGGTAGTTATGCCCTGATGTCCCCATGGCCATTGTACTGCACCTCTCATTTTAATAACTTTTCTGACAATGGGGGCTATGCAATGCTGATCTTCAAGTGACGAGTTATGTGGTATTTAAATATCCAGGAAAGAAAACCCTTTCTGTTAACACACAGAAAATGAACTTGTACAAACAGAAAGCTATTTAGCAGTAAAAAAAGCAAAACAAAACAACCCCACAAACACTGCCCATCCCCTGGGTTTTCTCCTGTGAACAATAAAAAATGGCAGGTTTTGTGTTTTATACAGGGAGGGGGGATGGCATAAATGTTGTGCTGTTGTCAGAGTGAAGGATTGAATACTGGTGGAAAATGCTGACATTTCACCCCCCATTAATGAATAAAAAGTAACATTGTAACATTTATAAAACACTCATAACAATGAACCAAGGGGTACTTCTGTTTAGTGCGACTTGTATTAGAACACTAAAAGCAATAGTGTTCATTTAGAGCAGACATGGCTGAGAAATTGCAAGCAGAAATAGGAAATGCATTTTTGCAAAGCTCAGACAAACCCTCTCTCCACCGTGGCTAAGGTTCCTCTGCCCAAAGCAATTCTCCTCAGGGACACTGGTCATCAGTTCCTATTGACCTGGCTATTGTGAAATGGTTATTTTCATGCTCTACCTGTGTGAAATTAGTTTGTTCTCATCCACCTCAGCTCAGCTGACACTTGGGCATCACACCACAACTCTATTCAGTGGCTGAATAGAAAATGATATCTCACTCTTTCCAAAGAGCTTACTGCCCCATCTTATGGGAAAAAAGTTTTCTCCTTCATATTCTGTCTCCCTCTGCTGATGCTCTTAAATTAAAGGCTTGATCTCAGAAGGACAGAAATTACTAACTAGTAGAAATAAATATTTCTCAGAAATTACTAACTAGTGAAAACAAACATATTAAAATGTTCTGCCCAACTACATTGTGCAACGTTCTGGGCATCCTTTCACCAAGGAGTAAACATGATAATCCCTGGTTAAAAAAAATAGGTATGTGGTTAAATTACTTGCAAATGGGCTGTGAAGCATACAAAATTGGTGCAGTTGTATTGGAAAAATATTTACAAAAATTGACTAGAGTCAGGGTCTGGTGAGTGCTGACAAAGAAAACAGTTGCTGCCTCAATAGGCCTGGAGGCCAGAAAGAGGGTGAGATGAAAAAATGCAGCTGTATCTGGCTCTCTGAAATAAATTAGGAGAAGGGGAAGCAAGGCATTATATGAGCTCTTGTTCATGTGACCTTTATTTCAGTGGAAATTAAATATGCAATGGATGTTTTATGCATGAAGAGAGAAAATGTTGAAAATGCCTTTTTGGAAATCCACAGTCTACTTTGGGTAACCTCACATCTAGGAAGAAATGAGATTGAAAGCACCAAAGGGAGGGCAACCAGACTGAGTTCAGACTGGAAAAATGCTCCAATTTGCTTGGTTTTCAAAGCATATAAAAAGTCAGGAGAGAGGAACACTCACTCAGATAATACAGGCCAGGCTGTCTTTTTCCTTTTCCCCACCTGTTTTTCAACTCTAAATTTCACTCCTATCTGAGATGCCTCTCTTTTACTTTCTCACACTTTGCCCAGGGCTGTCAATATCTGAGCATCTTCTCTCAAAGTATTTCCCTTTCTCCTCTCCCTGTCTCAGCACATGGGTAAACTAAAACAAAACACCAATTCCGTCACTTACAGCACAAATCACTTGTACAAAATACCCCTGAGACCCCAGATCACAAAAGGACAAAACATACATATTGTAGGTAGCAAAAACAAGGAAAGATTTGAATGTTTGAGGCTTCCAGGTGAACAGCAGCAGTTGCTGATAAATTCACTGGTTAAAGTCCTTGTATGTTGTTGATTTTTCTGTCCCATGGTTGAGTTTTTAGGTCTCTTTTGGAAACAAGTAGAATCTCATCACAAACAGGGGTTAAGATGGCTCTGTAAGCAAGCTCTTGTTTCTCTCCCCTTCCTAAATTATATAAGGGGAATTCACTTATTTTCTTGGATGAAAACTCAGCAGGATAAAGATCAGTATCGTATTTACCACAGGTTTGAAACAAGTCTAGACTGCATGAACAAAAGGAAAGGAAAATAGAAACACTAATGCAGATAACAGTGATATAATGAGACAAGAGCTTGTTCCTCTGTGAAGTGTTAGTCCAGGACAACAACCTGGACAGGAAGTGTCTGTGAGCCACCAACACTTCAAATTTTACAAGGCAAGATAAAATAATTCCTTTGTGATGCAAATACCTCTCAAACAGAGATAGTGCAGATAGTGCATATTAATGCCAGTAGGGGAAATTAATCAGATAAGTTTATTGAGACAAGAGTTGCATCCTGTGTTTCTATCTTTACTGATCAGCACAGTGCAGCTTAAGCCTGTGAATATCACTGGAATCACACTGGATCTTAATGTAAGCTTCTTAAATGTATAGTTCCCTATAATAAAAATAAAAAATAAAAAATAAAAAATTTAAGAAGTCAAAAAGCACTGGAAGAGTGTTTTCTCCTCTTACATATCAATAAGAAAATTTTGTTAGATTAATTCTATGGTCTGTATAGCTGCTGAAGTACAGGAAGTCTTTATCAAACCAATAAATGTTTAGTATCAGTTCTGTACCTCAAATAATAGAAAACAGCAATGTAGACTTTCTTTTCTTAACAGCTTTCTGACCTTCTGACTGCAATTCCCACTCTGAGTGACTGCAGTTCAGGAAAATCTTGTATTCTGAAGAGCCTGGTGGCAGCAGAGAATCTCATCAATTTAAATCCCTGAAAGGTTCAGGGGGTTTGGGCCTGGCAACAAAACGTTGCACAGCATGGCTGAGCAGAGCAGATCTGCTCCCTCCTGACACCTGTAACAGAGATCAGCACCCCTGCCCCACATGGCCTTTGCCTCTGGATTCTGGAAGAGGAGCAGGAGAACAATTTGGCTGAATGCAGACATGCCTTGTGTAAAGATAGGTACCAGATATGACACACCAAGTGGCAGCTCCCAGGGTAGAAGGGACAAAGGTCTGCTCTTTTTAAAAGAAGGTGTAGTAAAAAAGCTGAACTTCTGAATCTATTCTATCTCAGGGGAGAGAAGAGTAAGGCAGGGACTGATGCTTTTTTTATCCCTTTTATCCATGTAGTTATGCTGCAGGAACCATGATAAAATGCAAACCCAGTTCTTCCCCAGCTCCTCAGCATCCTAGACAGAACAGAGTCCAGCCACCTGCCACTCTCCAAATGAAATGGAGTTGTGGAAATGAATTGTCATTGATATTAAACCAGAGTTTGATTCCAGTCTTGCAAACTCATATCCTCCTTGTTCTCAAGGTTTGTCCTGGGATCTGAGCAGATCCATTGAGGACCTGAACAAACATAAAGGAGGGTGTTAGAACAGCCTCTTGAATCCTTGTTAATAGTATGACAACAGTTCAGTATTGGGGGGTCCCTAATCTCATTTTTCACACCCAAAAATATGTTAATTCATTTAATAAAGCACCATATTTAAGTAAAAAGGCCAAATGCTCCCACGAGGAAGACATAATAATGAGCAATACATAATTCCACACTAAAAGTCTACATCTCTATAAATATATTACATACATACTTCTCCAAAGGTTATTGAAAACATTTGACTGCACAGGGAAAACAGATTTTATTTTGCTTCTCTGACCCAAAGCATTTAGCACTATTTAAAACAAAAACAAATGTTGATGGCCTTTTCCAGTAGAAACGTGGCATGTTGGTCCAGGCATGCTGCTGCTCAGCACAGCATGAACAGCAGGGAGGTGCCTGGGTGCATGTTCCTGCTGCCTCAGAAATTCCTGCACAGGCTAAAAGGTTGCCTTGCTGTGCTAGTGTCCACTTAAAGCTGTTTGCTCCAGGCTCTTGCTGCAGAGCAGAGAAGCACCTGCACTGCTACAACAGCTCTCTGCTTACACCCCTCCCTGTTTGCACATCACTGGAGACATCAGCATTGTCCTGAGCTGGCAGTTCTTAAAAGCCTGTGGAAGCAGCTGCAGATAGAGGTATTGATTAGGAGAGACACCAAGTCCTCATCCATATCTTACAAGTAAATAGGGGAAAAAAAACATTGCTAGATCTGTAGTCTAATTATAGCTAGAAACAACTAAAGGCAAACAGCTATGTGGAGAATTATTAAGCTGTGAGTAGCAATACAACCAAGCAGGAGGAAGCCATAGATAACTGAATGGGTAATAGCCCTTCAGCTGACTGTAGGGAACATAGTAAAGTTGAGATATGTGCTCCTACAGTAACAGAAATTCAGATTTGATTTACTTTGTGAACCACAGGTCTGTTTTCTTTACCCAGATCACACTAGGTGGGTATAATTCAGTATACCTGCATCCTCCCTTGGAATAAATGGTGTGAATGTAACTAGAACAACATATTTTTGGTGGATAAACGTTCTTCCTACTCTTCTTTAAAGAAGAGTCTCACCTCAACTGATGAGGTTGTATACACATTACAAACATGTTCATGTCAAAGATCAGGGGCTGAAAATTTGTCCTGTCTTCTCTCCCCCAATATTCTACTGACTGAACTCTAGAAAGTCTATTTTAAATTATAACCCTCCTTTTTATTTCCTAAAGATATAGTCCTCTTCCACAAGAAATCTCCTTTGGACAGGAGTTCAGTGGTAGATGTAATACATCAAATGAGAAGCTCGATGTATATCAGCAGCAGACCTAAGAGGGTGAGACTGTGGAGCCATCAGGAAGGAACATAATGTGAAATTGCTTGTACATGCTGTTCTTCAGCTTGCTGGAAAAGCTCTGTTCTTGTGACACTTCAGGGGATTAAGCTGATGAGTGTGCTATGCAACCAGGAACTAACGCTGCTTAAAAGAGCCTTTCTGAAACTTTTTTTTCCTTGTTCTTTTTTCCCCCAGACTGGTGACCTCTCATCCAAAGTTCAAGCTCTTGTTGTCTCTTTAAATGGAACGTGAAAACACAAATAGCACATGTATCAGCTTCATCGAGAAGAGTTGTGTCTGTAGGGAATGGGAGAAGTGATGAGGGGGAAGCTGCTTGTTTCCAGGCTGAAATAAAACAGCTGACAAATCTCTCTTACTGACTGCCTGTGTTTCATTATCCTTGGAGACTGGCATCCTGGCTCAGCAGGAGCACTGGTGTGGGTCTCAGACCCAGAGCTCTTCTTCGGTGGCCTTGGGTAGGTCATTTCTGCCATGGTTCCTGTCAGGACTGCTCAGAGCCATCTTCCCCCAGCCCTCAGCTAAGCAAACACAGCTCTTGGAGAACAGTGCTCTCATTGATTTTCTTCAGATGACTAAACTGCTGTCCTCAGATGAACATTCCCAGGATATCAGCTGATAATACAGCTTTTGATTTGGTCACCCACATAAAATTGTTCAATTGAAGGCTGGATTTTCACCACGGTCACAAGAGATAGAGCTCAGCCTTATCTGCTCTGCTGTGTAACCAGTGAGCACAGTTGCTTTTAGAACTTGTAGCACTGAACTTTCATGAGCTTGTAAAACAGAAACTTTGTGTTCTGGAACAACTGCTTCTCATGCAGAAGAAAAGATCCCCACTCTTTCAAATGTGCTGTATTGTTGGAATCTGAAATAAAAGCTTCTCTGAGTCCCTCAGAGAGAGAAAAGAACTAAAATATATTAAACCACATAGACATGAAATAAGACTGTAGGTTTCAGTTTTAAATAAGCAAAAATATAGCTTAAGTGCCTTAAGAGACTGCTAGGTAATAAAAAGTCCTAAAGCCTAGTTTAAAGTTCAGTAGTGTTACCTTTTATAGATTTAACTTATTACTAGACATAATGAAAACATAGCTTGCATTTCTAGATAGAACAGATAGAACTATATTTGTAAACAGATAATGTTCCATACGTAGGATTTAGATAAAACTGACACTGTTTCCGTGCATTAAGAATTGAGTTAGATTAGTATAGAAAGAATGTTTTAGAATAGCGATTTTAGCTGATTGGATGATTTATGAATATAATCCCTTATACTGGGGTGAAAGCAGCACCATCATCATCACCACACCTGAAGAAGAACTACCCCAACTACTTCTACTGCTGTCCAGACCAACAGGACCTTACACCAGGAAGCTGCTACTCAGAATTCAGGATTGTTATGCCAAAAACTTTTAGCACAGACTTTAATACTCTAAACTCTTTGCCTTCGAGAAGGATGCATCCATACAATAAACACCTTTACAGCAAACAACAACTACTCTTGTCTCCTTGAGACCTGGAGACCCCCACGAGCTACTCAACTGCACAGAGCATTTGATATAGTTATGGTTCTACAGAAGAAGGAGCAATGAATTATTTAAGTGAGACACTTCCTAACCTGGTTCAAAAGAATGAAAATAACCACTGACTGGATATCTGAATGCTTTATTCTGGAGGGAAGAGCAGGGACCTAGTCATCCTCTTTTAAAACAGTGAAAGTTAGGAACTGCTTTTTTTGCAGATTGTTCTAAGGAAGGCAGTAGATAATGCAAAGTGACAAATACATTGGCATAAAGAGTGAGAAATTATATTAGTGAATCATTTTTCCACCAGTAAATGTAATTTTGCTCCACACAGAAAGCAAGATCAGCCAATTTGATATGCCAATATTGCTCGAGCTAATGTGTTTACTCATTTTCAAAGCCTGAAGTCAGTGAAATAGTTAATAAAGTTGCTAGATCTGTTGCACTGCATCGAGGACAGTTGGCATCTCCCTTAGAGCTATTGATTCTGGGTCCTGGGCAGCAGCTGGCAGGTTTGTTGTGCCACCTCCCTGGATAAACATTGAGAGGACAGCAACAGCAGTAGCTTGCTTGAGCTCTGATGGCTGTACTGATGACTTTCCAACTTGGATGCTGTGATTCCTGTTATGCACAGGGAGAAGACACATGTAAGCTCCAGGTCACTCCAAATCCTATCTGCGCAGCTCCTCTCAGCAGGATGCGCAAAACTGAATCCAGGCCCCTGAAAACACAAGTGCTGAGCAACCAACAATTCCTTCTGCCACAGGATGGCAGATTTGGGGATGGTTTGCACTGAGGCAGGCACGTGTCACTCAGCCTGGGGAGTCAGACTTGCTGCTTCTATGGGGAGGCTGGGGCACAGTGACAGCAACCATTTGCTTCCAGTGCCCTGCCTTCCCCCAATGCAATTACCAAATTCTCAACTCTCTGTCAGAGAGAGGAACAAGAGAGCAGGTCCCTGCTGCTCTGCCACCCCAAAAAGCTGCCCCACACAAGGGGCTGTGCCCACCCTCCACTGGATCCAACTACATGGCACTTCCCATTGCCAGTCTCAGAGCGACAGCTTCTGAATTTTAAATACTGTAAGACTCAGTTGGTTTTCCCCATCAAACTGCCATTTTATGGGATAGTCTGAAACTTAAATACAATGAACTTTATTGCCAATCTGACATTTATCTGCAATGTATATTTACTGCCTGGAGAGCGAGGGCGAGTGGTGTGTTTTCTGCTCTGTCAAACAAGGAAAAGATATGGCAGGACTCTCCCCATTACCTCCACTAAAAAGAATCAGATTTATTTATCTTGACTTGAGAGAGTTTTCACAGGATGTCTCCATACTTTTACAAGCCATGTGAGATCTACCTAATTCTTAATAAGGTATAAATACATCTTTCCTCTTTGATTGTAAGACCCTAATACAGGGGGGAAATGCTGAAAGAGGAGGATGTTTGTTATATTGCAAGCTTTTTATAATACCAGTCTAATGAGATAATGTGTTTATTTATTATAACAATAAACACAGCTGTAAAATGGACCATAAAAAATAATAGATGACTCACAGATTTCTATACCCAACATGTCAGCTGTAATTGGGGAATAAATTAAATGATCCATCTGCTTGCCACCTTATACACTTTTTTCCCCTAGTATCCTCAATATTTAAAAACAGTCAGCATTATTTATATTAATTACTCACTAAGAACAGCAACAACAAAAACTCTGCAAGGAAATTGATTGGCCTTGTAATATCATTCCCCAGGCACATCACACACACATATGCACTATAGTCTTTCCCTTACACTTAAATTTAATGAGTATGATGGACTTGCTTTTCTTTATTAATAGTTTTCACTTTATCAAGCCAACACTATTGAGTCTTCTATTTATTAGTGTCGTGGAGACAGTGCTAGCAATGATACATCATATAAAAGCTTGAGAGACAGTTCAATCCATTAAGCTGGGAAAGAAGGTTTCATCTCCTTTCCAAGAGCAGGAGAGCTCCACAATACAGAACTCTGACACAGTCCTAAAATTGGAATAATATCAGCTGAAAATTCCAACAAAGGTAAATTGTTTGGGGTAACAGACCTTATACAAGAAATATTTCCTTTCTCAAATGTGTATAAATTTATAAAGGCAAATACTGGCATTTATATAAACAAGATAAGAGACAGAAACTGGTGCACAGCTGGATCCAGACCTGGATGCAAAGAAAACCTGAATTTCTCTCATGTCCTTGCCCAGTGTTAGACTCATCAGGGAACAGTGCCATTGCTTTGGGGAACCTTAATTGATCAATGACAAGTTAATTGATTTCCATCAAGTCTCTTCATTCTTAAGACTGTACATTAAATGTGGAATTACTGCAATATTAGTTTAGGAGCTGACTAAGAAAAAGAGGTACAGTGATGTAAAAAAACTGTTTTGGAAATTCCTCTCTATTTTTGACCTAAGTATAAAGAAGTCATATCTGGTGCAGAAGATTAAACAGCCTTGAAACTTGAGGATTTTATGTTTTAGAAAATCCAACCTTAAATGTTTCTGTAGTAGCTGTTGATTATAAAAGACTAAATAGCAAAGAATATTTAACAGGACATTGGATTTTTCCACTAGCTTAACCATAAACTGTATCTTAGCATGTTTGGACACTAAATTGGGTCCAAACTTTCTTCTATATCCAACAACATTGAAAACTTCATTAATACTTTAATCCTCCTACCATTATTAAAAACATCCAAATTATGTAAACATTTACTGTGAGCATAATAACACAGTATAATACTATGGAAATAATTTAAATCACATAATTAAAAGAATGAATACATTAATATATTTGCAGGTAAAATTTACTCCAATCACATTTTAGGCAAATTGTGCATCATTTATTTGGTATATAGACTACTCTACCTCTCTCAATATTAGTTCTAAAGTTAAGAGTTTAAAATTGTCCACAGTTACTAAGGATATCTACTAAATCTGTACAGATATCTGCTAACATAAATGAGCTTTTTTTGAACCATGAGCATTTTTTTCCTCCAACTTCACATCTTTTTGCCTTCTGACAGACTATATCCTTATATACAGCTTAAAGTTAAATAGTGGAAAGCATGGAGTATTTTGAAGTTGGGGCCTTTCTCCTTGGATGCTTTTTTTGGCAGAAAATCTTTCAGAGAATGTCTCAAACAAAGACGACAGCAGAATGTTCAGCCTTCTCTGAAAGGGTTTGAAGTGCAACACACAGAAGGTGCATCTGCAGCGAGCAGTGCTTTAGCTGGCAACAATAACACCTCAGTGATGGGAATTCTGCTTACAAGCTGCTTTGCCTAAATAAAAGAAGATGGCCAGGCAGCTATATTTCAAAACCAGTCAACAGATTTTCCATCTACTTTCAATTTTCATTCTCCTCTCATCCTTCTCTCCCAGAGTACATGAAGTACCCTACTGCAGGCACCCTGCATGAGTATGTCATTGACTCACAAGGGCAAAGCTACTTTTTTTAGTTAGAAATTAGAAAGGTTTCAGTGCCTGTGGTGGTTGGTTATAGAGGTTATTGCTAGTTAGTGCTATTATGGGATTTCACTTTCTCTATTTTCCATTTAGTCCTTTTCCTATTATTATTCCAAAGGGTTCAATAACAAAACAGCACTCAGGATGAGACAGCAAATCTGAATAACAGATATTATACTATTTTCTAAAAAAGAAAAAGGAATATGGGTCCTGATAGCAATTTAGTGTGTGACATTTTTATCAAAAATAATGGAGGGGATATCTCAATTTCTATTCTGCATCCATCATTTCAACAGCTGCAGTAAGAACCCATAATTCTTGAAGTGGTTTACTTTGGGGGTTAGCAAGTTGCCAGACTCTTCTAAACAAATTCACCCCTGATGTAACTGCATGGACAGCTACAGAATTGTCCCAGAAGGAAATATGATGGATCCTTTATTTGTAGGTATTTTTTCTAGCTGTTTTTCTTGAAGGATTTCTCAGCTAGAAATGAGCACAGAAAACCACCTCTTATTAATAGCACATCATATCCTAGCGAGACAAAACATGTCACAGGTTAGAGAAAGAAAAAACTGTCTCCTCCATGCACTTTACTTGTTTTTTACCAACTGTTTTCCAGTCTGCTGTAAGGTGAAAACTGCATTTATAAGGGACACCCTATTCTGAATCCTGCTCATAGAGCAAAACTTAATCTACAGCATTAACTTCTGAGTGTAGATATTTTGAAGCCTTTACTGTCTGCAAGAATTAAGGACTTAATATTTCATGCATGTTCTGAATGATGTATTCTCACTCTGAGACACTGACTGAGATACGAGGAGTTTCACCAGCCATATAAATCACCACATTTTGGATACCATCCGAGTGGCACTGGGAAAAGACTGTTCTACTCGTGAAGTCCTGCTCCATGAGGTGTGGTGGAATGGGCTAAATGTTCCCCCTCTCACCAGCCCTGTTTGTGGCTGATCTCACACAGCCTCACAATGAAGAGAGTCTGGAGAAAAGTGTGCAGGAGACCATTAGGAAAGCATGAAAAGTATGAAACAACTTCTCTCCATAATTAAATTGCTATCGACAAGTCCTTCACACAATAAAAGAGGAAAAAATGTCAGACACTACAAGGGGTGAGGATATTCCTTCAATGGTGAAAATGAATGGGGTTCTTTTCTTCCAGATGCAAAAATTAGACAAAACCACCACTGATGATTTACAGGAGTTTTTCTTTCTGTATTGAATGGAATCTTTATATTTTAACAACGTTATTGTTGTGTTGTGTTATGAGCACAGTTCAGGTACTCTAAACAGAGCCTCACTGTCTATTGTATCAGTTATGACAGTCCAGATTTTTTTTCACCAACTTCCCTTTGGTTTCAATGGTATCATGTCTTGACATGATTTTATTTAGGGGCTGTGAAATGGAGGATTTTCTAAATATATCACTGTTAGTGATGAAAAAAGACATCAGCAAGTGGGTAGTCAAATATTTAACTAACTTGAAAGGCAGCCATGTTAAGTCAGAATTCCTAGAGCTCTTGGAAAAACTTCCTAAAGAAGCAAGCAGGGCAGCCATGACAGAGAAGTTCAGCAACAAAGATTCAGCATGTTGCAGCAGGCAAATAAACTGGCTTATTCAAACTAAGTGAGAAGGAGAACAAAGCAGTCCCTCAGAGCTCGAAGCATTGTGTGGTATTTACAGCAGCTGTGGCTGTATCTAAATTCACATGGATTAGAGAGAGCTGCTGGTGGTTGCAATATCCCATTTGGGAGCAGTCTGAGCAGTAAGCTGAGCTCACAGATAGTAGTGCTGAACTTAATTAGTGTTTTTCCAGATGATGGACATGGCTGTTGGGCCCATTCTCCCCCACTGGAGCCAACAGGTACAGGTGCACTCGTAGCCCATCACATTACATCTTTCTGCACAGCCACTCTCCAGCCACCTCATCCCTTCCTGGTTTTATCCATGGACTGGCACACCTACACATGCAAGAGGTGAGCTGGATGAGCCACAAGGTACCAGGTGCAAGGCTGAAAAAACACAAGGATAAAGTGTTAAATGGGAATTAAACAAGGACCTTGCAAATTCTTTATCCCAGGAGCTTTGTTGGTGACAATAATTATAATACATGTAATGGCCTGTCTGGAGTAAGGTTGGTGCTCACTTGTGGGGACCATCCCAAGCCGTAGTGTCTGGGTAAGGATCTTTGAGCCACTCAACTCTCCTTGCCATCAGGGAAGAAGGATGAATTTACTTATTCCTGTCTAGTGTAAGAAAACATCTATTAATTGTGTATTTCTTTTACCCTTAACAGAATTTATTTGAGCAACAGAGTAGGAGACTTTGGATAGTGAGTGTCTGCAACTTCCTTTGGTTCATCACAGAGAATTTTTCTCTCATGTAAAAATAACTGATGATTTTTTAAAGCTGGGGTTAACCAAACAGTGCTCTGAAAAATTAATGCCTGACTGCTACTTCTTTTGTTTTTGTTGTTAATTTCTTATACATAAGTTTTTAATTTTTACCTTTGTGTTTTTTAGATGTCTTTGAATCCAAAACAAGAACACCTGCTGTGTTACCATGCCAATCTGACTTACAGAGAGGCATGAATGTCAGCATGTGATGAGCTTTCATTTATAGCCTAATAGCACTCTACTTCCAGAGCCTTTATCAGTTGAAGCTAACATTCAGAACCAAGAGCCCATGCTGTACAGATCAATGAAGCATTTTCAATGGCTAACAGTAGCAGGCAGAAGTGTCTCAATATTGGCATGTCAGAGTTGGGTGTAGTAAAGACAAAGAAAACACATGCAAGGTCAGCTCCAAAGATGGCAAAATCAATCCATCAATGGCCTAATATTAAGTGTTTTGGTCATCATGACAGATGAGATTGGATAAAATATTTGAAGTCCAACAAAATTACTTTTCCACCAATTCCTCAATAAGCCCCATGGGCAACTACAATGATCCTCCAAAATAGGAGGAGAAACCCAGAAGAACTCAGAGAAAGTGAGAACTTGGGAGACAGTGAGAGGGTATGTTCTTGAAAATGCAGCAACGAATCAGAGTGGAGGCAGTATCAGGCAGCCAAGGGTCAGATACTGGGCCATGGACATGACTCATGCCTTGGGATAAAAGGCAGAAAACAAATGATGCCTAGGAAAGATGGTACAGTTACAGTACATGAGTTAACCACTCTAAACAATATGTGTTGAATGAAATTACATCTTTGAAGCCTTAGAAAAAAAGGCTTCAAAACCTGAGGTGCAAGGTCAGAACACTTTTAGCCAAAAGAAAGTATTGTTAGACACTTCAAAGTATTTTACCCTGCTGAATGCTAGGCAATACCATTAACTTGCTTTTCAGTCTTAGAAATAAGAGCAGAAATTAATTTCAGAGTGCTAAATGAAATTATGTCCATGTATTATAGCAATGCTAAAATCACCTCTGAATAGTTGAGGCTGTAGGAATTCTGTAGTGGTGGGTCAAAGCCCAGGATAATATTTCTGAGGGTACAGAAGTGATGGACTGTTCTGTATGTGGCTTTCATTATTTTTGGTGAGTATCCCCATGCTTTTAAACCCCAAATATCTTCTAACGTCAGAGGGACTGCATGATCAAGGCTTACAAAACTCCTTAGGTTCAGCTGTGTGTTTCTGCCCACTAGAAAAATATCCCAATACATTTTCTGAGTCATCATTTTCATTGTTTCTGTCCCAACACCTCCACAAGCACAAAAATACAAATTTTATCTCTACCCAGGGAAAACTGTTTTGTCTGCACATCTTGGCTGGAGTCCACTGGAGTCACTGCAGATGAAAATTCCAGGGAGGTACCAACGTCTCAGCCTGAGCCGCACATCCCTGCTCCCCACAGCAGCAGACAGGGAGGTGTGGCCTCGATTACTACTGCTTTATTTGTGTCCTTGTCATTATCCAACACTCTACTCACGCTGACTTAACCTCTGTTGCAATTAGGCTCAAGAATGCTGTTCCAATTACTGTGCTGATTTCTCTTTGATGACCTGTTCACTCAGCGATTCAGAAGGTCTCTGCTAACAGGAGGACACTCTGCCTTGCATGACATTAATAAATCTTTCATCAGTACATTTCAGATTCATTGCAGTTACAAGCAAAGTTCTTTGAACTCATGTTGTGCTGTTTGATGTATCTTTTAAGGATGCTCACAGCATAGAGGCCAGAACTGGGACAGACTCCTGAAAGATGCAGATACAAACCCTAGTGTTGTACTATCTGCTGAATCTTTGAGGATGTTGATTAAGGCTGGAAGCAGAATATCAGTTCTAACGTTCCTCCAAAGGTTTCAGATCCAACCTCCAGCTTTGCAGCATGGTCTGTCTGATCATCCAGGCTTAGAAAAAAAACAGACATACAAGATAAGAACATGCCCAGAATTGGTTGTTGGCTAGGGATAGAAAAAATAAAAATAAAAATCTAGAAGTGATAATTGCCTAGCATTTTATTTGATAGATATCTTCTCATGGCACTGAGAAATGTCTTTTATTAGGTAGGTAAAAATTATTTTAATTTTTTTTAAAATTTTTTTCTTGTAATGTGAATGTAAAGTGATTTTAAATGACTGATGGATTAGGTCTTCATCAATTAGCAGGAGACTGATTACTGAGGAGCATCAAATTGCTAAGTGTGATTAGGCATTAACTCTATATCCAATTCCCTGAGAAAAGCAAAGCAATCCTTCCCTGTTTAGAATTCCTTGACCACAAAAATACATAAAGAAACTGCCCAAGCCTTGCTCCCCCCAAAAAAGTTGCACTGAAAATAATTCTGCCACCCTCACAGCCATGGGAACAAGTTCATGGCCTGGGACAGATGGAAGGGTTTGTTTTCCTGTATTTAGTTAAAATTTACTGAACACCATCAGAAAGACAGCACAAATCATAATGTCATTTTGATCTAGATGGAGGTTTTCTGCAACAACAGTCTCTCATCACAAGCACCAATGATCCTCTCCTTTATCCATTTGATTCTTATTCAAGGCAATTTTTGCACCAGAACTGAGAGTCTGAAGTTCTGATTAGATGGATCTTTCATGGTGTGCTTACATCCCCTTTCCTTGCCATGGGTGTGTGACATATTTATCCTGGATAATTGCCCTGCTTTTCTTCCTTTTATAATGCCTTTGTACAGATATCAATCTCTGATTCCTTTTCTGCTCTGTACACCTCACACTATCTAGATAAAGCCAAAATCCTCTTTTACCTGTCAGCAAGTATCCATTGTTGAGAGATGAAGTGCTAGCTCTATTTTTTGGGAGCAGAATGCAGCTCTGTGGTGAACGGAGGGGGAACAGTGAATGCTACCACTATTTATTACTGTAATTTTTAATAATATCTATGTAGCACATATATACTATAATTATGTGTTCATAATTATCTTTAGATAATCAGTATTCTTGTTATAATTTCTTTATAAAGTACATGTTAAGCTCAACTTCAGATGCAGATAGAAACTTCCTGAAAAAAGGACTGCTTAGCGAAAAAAATAACTGAGTTTCACTGGGTATTTGGGAAAAGATTATCACATAAAACTGTTCTTAGCAGAGTGACCTGGGACTGCTGGGAACAACCACCTTGGCAAAGCCCCCAGAGGCACCTTGGGGGTGACACTGTGAAAGACATGGGAGCACTGAAGAACTCGTGGCTTCTCTCTTACCCTTCTTCTCAATAATAATATTGAGAATAATAAAGGACAAAACCACTGGAGAAGTGAGATCAGGTATAAGCAGCAGTACTTTTGACCTTAAACCTTGGTCTTCAAGGGCATTTCTTATTTGGAGCAGAAATTATGCCAGAGGCTTAACATATAGATTGCTCTTGACAGAACTCAAGCCTCTGCTTAACTAACAGCTTGAAAATGTCCCCAGTGACTGCTGCATGTAACTTGAAAATTTTTAAATTCTTGGGAAAACTAATGAAAGTGAGGATACAGAAATATAAACACATTTTTACAGCCAAAATATTTTTCAGTCTCGTGGGTTTTACATTTTTGTGCAAGTGACAGAGACAGATGAAGAAAAAGGGAAGGTTGGCTGAATTCTGCCAATAACCAAATATATTCAAGCAGCCATACCATCCAAACTGATATAATGGCCTTCCATTGTTTATTAAAACTTGTGCTGAAGATGCAGCATTTTACCTCCTGTCTTCAGAAAGCTGCTGACCCCCTTGGGAAGCTTTTCAGCACCTTTCAGCCTCACTCAGGCTAGGGAAGGGAGATGAAACTGTGCTGTAACATCCCCTTGTTGGAAAGAGTAACTCTCTCCATGGACTGTCTGATGGTGGGGGCAACCCCTGCACTGTCACAGGTGTGCACAGGCCTTTTGTGAGGTCTGGGAGTGACTGTGATTGCTGTCAGAAGTGTCTGTCTGACATTTTGATTGTTGGCCACTGCCTTTCACTTGTTTGAAAGTGTGTTACTTTTATTCACAGCCTTTAAGAGAACCTATACCAGCTCTCTGCCTGATGCCAACCTGCAGTCTCATCTCCAAGACTCTTCCACAGAAGGTGTTCTTCTATCCTGGAGTTATTAGCTCTTCCCCTCAACAAAAGCTCTCATCCCACAGACACCACCAAAAGCCCTTGGGATCAGGCTATGAAAAAACAACTGTCACCAGCAGCCTGAAGGGGCAGGAGTGCCAAGAGAAATGGGTTTGACTGTGGTAACTGAGGTGGAGACACCAAATCATCCACTAGCAGCTGTATGCTGCAGTACACAGGCCAACAGAGAGCAGGGCAGTTTTTCACTGCCCTTCACCCCACACTGGGAACACTCTTCTGGAAAAGCACCAGGAAACAGCCAAGGTTAGGTTGGACAGGGCTCTTAGCAGCCTGATGTAACTGAAGATGTCCCTGCTCATAGCAAGGGGGTTGGACGTTAAAGATCCCTTCTAATCCAAATTATTCTGTGGTTTTGCTGAATTGCTATTTGTACAGCCAGGCACATACAAGACATTTTTCCAGACATGCAAAACACCTCCAGGGTTTTCTCCTCCAAGGAACATGACATGTCTCTTGGAAGCAATACTTGCTCACGTTGGTTAATCTTGCTCAGTACCTTGTTTATGTCTTCACCATATGCTCACAGTCTGCTTGCAGAAGCTGCATGGCTCTTTGTAATCTCTATTACCCTTCCTCTTTTCCAAAGGCTGTTTATTACCTTTTAAATTTTAAAGTTTACTCTCTTGCACCTGGTATACACTTCTCTCCTCTGCTTCCCCAGGATCACTCAGGTGCCAACAAGCTCTTCAGAACATTTCTGTCATCAAACCTGCAGCTTTGCTTACTGAGACTCGGCTGTTGCCTGCACTTTTTCACTATCAACATCTTAAATTTGAATACCCCCACCAGCTCTCTTGCAGACTAATTTAAATTTATTTTTGTGTTCTTCTAATGCCTTACATTTCTTACTTTAAGTAAATCCTCTCCTCTCTCTTTACTTTGTTCAACTGCCCGTTATTGGACTACTGGATTCCTCCTGTCCTTATCCCCCAGCTTCTATTCCTGTCATTCACCAGAAGTAAGACTGTTGTCCTTCACCTTGATTTTTTCATTGTGGCAGGTGGCCAGCACTCCAACTGTACCGTAATCTCTCTCTCTATTTTCCTCCAGATATCTCAAACATTCATTCGTCTTTCAGCAGTGATGCAAAAATATTTTCTCCATAATGTCTACACATCTGTGGCAGGATGCACCTTTGGTTTCCCATTAGCTTCACATTAGCACACCACTTTTGGGTTTCATGATTCTATATTACATGTTTCCTGAAAATCATTTGTCCTCAAAATTTTCAACACGCTTACAAGCCTTACTTTTTCTAGCAATTATAGCTGAGACAAATGCATTCTTTACATTCCTTCCTGCCAAAAAAAAAAATCTAAGCATATCACAGCTGCTTCATTTTTCTACCAACCACCACGGCAAGAGTTTGATTTCCCAAGATTAGGCTGTACCTCTAAGCTCTTCCCTTGTATTTCCTGACATCAGTGCCCTGAGCGCCGTGCATTGATGCAGCCAGCGAGAGTTCCTGGTAAATTCCGAGGGAGCCATCAAGTCCTGTCTCTCTGCACACACATCCCTGTGCCAGGAGGGATGTGACAGGTTCCAGCTTTGTGCAGGAAAGCGGCAGAGGAGCAGCAGGACGCTGGCCTGGGGGACGTGCCGCTAAGGCAAGGAGGGAATCTTTTAATGGGATTAGCACACAGAGGAGAAAAGAGGCAAGAGAGTACCAGACTTACAGAGAAATCCCTGTACCAGGAAAAGCATTCCTTGCTTTTTGTGTGAATGTTGCTGAGGGTAACAAAAAAAGTACAAGAGAGCAGTGTTTTGCAGGTGAACAGGCGAGATTTAGACCAGCACAAAGCACAATCAATCAATTTTTGTGCTAGCAGCAGTGCTCGAAAAGTGCAGAGCGTAACTGAACTTATTTTGCTTGTTTTATAGACTTTTAACAGGCTTTTCAGAGCATCTGGCAGAAAGGAATATGGCAATTTTTAACACTATTCATCATTCTTAAGGAACTGATCAAGCTTATAGCAAGCTGATGGGTGGGCTATGAGAGTGAGGGGGTAATTCATGATAACACATTGCACAGTTGTTTTGCCTCATTATCTTTTAAATAAATACTAAATGTCTGGAATATAGAAATATTTACAATCGTGAATATACCAAATATCTGAGACCATAAGGAACCTAGTTCCAAGAAGAGGACTAGATAGTGCTACTTCTGGATCCAGTGAAGTCCATAGAGGTGATGTGAAGGCACAAGAGATGAAGTGAGCTCTACCTGAATATTCACAGTACTGAGTGCAGGATGCAAAGTCAATCACTTTGTTTCACATCAACAAGTAGTAGAAACCACTACATTGTATATTTTCTACAGCAAAACACATTAAGGGGGTAATTCAACATACCTGGATAAAATTAAGGAGAATTCTATAAGATTTTTTTTAAGAAATAAAAGCTTATTGGGAGCACCTCTGCAGTTTTTGTTGCAAACACCCTCATTTTTGCTATGTAAAGCTAATATAAATAAGTTGCCAGATGTTAAAGCTGATATAAAAGAGAGGAAAAATATTACCTAATGTTGTTTTGTATCTACACTCTCCACTGTTGTAAATAAGGGCACAAGACACCAAGCAAGTGAAAAAAGGAGGATAATATTTTAGTTTGGAATACAAAGCTGTGATGTGTCCTGCTCCAGCACTGCTCCTTTCATTTACATGGGAGCCCTGCTGCATCTCTCAGTGGGAATGGAATTAACACATTTCAAAGCCTTCATCTTGCTTTTTTTATTAAACAATAGGAAATTTTCCCATGATGCAAAGTTTTCAATCCTTTGCCTCGTCTTCAGTCCCAGTCTGCATCCCCTGAAATTATTTTTGTTACCTATACTCTGATAAAATGCCTGCTCTCATTGAGAAATTCTATTTTGTAACTTGAATGTCCATTAATATGTACAAAAACTGTGGAAAAGGGAAGTGTAATAGTGACAAAATACTTCCAGAGAGGCACAAAGAGTATTTCTGGATAATAAAGACATTTTTTACCAGCCAGAAGACAGTCCAACAAGGACTGATGACAAGAAGCTTACAATAAGCTGATAAATTCCAGAAAAAGCAGTTCCTAACTAGTTTGTATTTTAAGAAGTTTTTCTAAATAAAACCAGCCCTTGACTGAAAATTAATTTTTTTTTAAATTATCTTACAGGTGTCATTATAGCAGTATATTAGTGACATTCTGTAATAGGAATCACACAGAATACAACTTACAGATTCAAAAGAATAAGATCAAAAGAGATCTCTGTTTTCTTATTGAAATATCTCAGGCCACCCAATTATCCAGCCCTGAGTCCAATAATTTGTATTTAACTAAAGCATTCTTTGTCTCAGATTAAAGCTTGTCTGCTATAAAAGCTCTCAGACTTTGCTGTAAAATCTGAAGAGACTTTGTCTCTATCCCTTTCCTTGTACTTTGTTCCAGTAGTTAATCACCATTACCATGTATTCTGAAAAGCTTCTTTTGAGTCTTAATTCAACTTCAGCCTTTGCTTCTTGTGCTGCTTCTCTCCTTCAGGAAAAAGTGGTTCTTAATATCTCCTATTTTTTTCTCTATGTGAATGCAGTTTATAAAAAGCACAAACAAATTTCCACCTACTCAGAAACACAGGGAAGTGAGCAGATAAAGCCTTTTATCAGCTGCAGCTTGAATCCATCTTGCTGAAATTCCTGCAGCACACAAACTTTTCTGCTCTTTTTTTATAAAACAATTCACTGCACTTTCCCAAATGGAGATGTGGATGCACCGATCATAATTTTCAGTATTTGAAACTATCAATATTCTTGTCTAAATAAAATATGCTTTTCATTCTTTAAAGTTTTCTTCAGACTTTCCAATGCTGGTTCTTGCTTAACCTCTGGGGTGTTGAAGGGGCATCTTTGTTATCAGACTTCTCATCTACTTGCAAGTATTCCTATTCATGACACTCAAAAAGAGAATGCTAGATTTTATCCCCTGATTCTTCCACTTCAAAATGATTTCATACCATGCCATTATGGACTCCCTAAAGCTGAGCAAAAATCTATTTTAATTGTGGGCAGTTATATTTCTAGGTTTTTTCAGTATTTTTTGTCTGAAAATGTAGTACAGCCCTTCCACCAGTGTACCTGTGAGACATGTGGTTAGCTAAGCAGACCAATAACTTAAGCTGCCATTTCATTTCAGATACCAGCTCACCATATTTGGGTTGTTTTGTTTTGTTTTAAATATCAATCCAACATTAGCACTGTCTTTCCCTTCTGCAGTTTCCCTAGCCAGCTAAAGTTAATTAAATACTAAGATCAGGTAGACATATGCTCCTCTGTTATAATATTTTTTCTTGCTTTTTTTTTTTTTCCAACTCCTAGACTCTGTTATCAGATGGAAAATATTTTCTAAAAGAAATTGCCTAACATCCTCATTTTATTCATGGATTGGAAAGTTCTTCATCTTTGTGTGATAAGCTCATCACTTGCATTTTCCCAGCTACCAGACAAAAGTTGTCTTTGAAAAAATTTGGCTTTCTCTGCACCAAAAAACATTTCATTATCTCTCTCTACCAACAAGAGTGATATCTTTTGCAGGGATTTTCATACCTAATATATCTGACAAGGAAATATTCTGTATTACTTACAAGCATGGATTTTTCTTTAATATTTGTAGCCTCCTGTTACTTTTTTTTTGCACATCACAATTTCCCAGGGTTATTGATTGCCATCTGTTTTCTTTTTTCAATGTTAACTATAAATTGCTTTGAAAAAAAAAAAATTAACTACCTCCCTTGCACATTAAACTAGAATGAGGCTTTAGCCAAAGTCATTGTTTTTCCTGATTTGTCGGTTCCTGAAATTAAAAAAGCTTTCCATTTTCCCTCTCATTCTTCTTTCTATTCCTTCCTCTCCAAATGGTTCAGCTAATTATTTTCCTTTTACCCAGTGAAGCTGGGCTTTCTTTGCAGCACTATCTGTGTTTCTCTTTGCAAGTCTAATTGTTACTTCTACCTTTCTGCATTCCTGTGGTGTAAGGACTTCTGCTCCCTGACCAGCCACCAGCTTCCAGTCCCATGAGTCACCTCCACACACTGCTGTCAAACCCAGAGGAAAATCATTTGGTTACTTGCAACTGTTATGATATTAAAAAATGGTTTTGATGTCCTGGTGAGGTGTGAGGGCTGCCCTGTGCATCTCCCAGGGGAAGCCACAGTGTTTCTCTCCACCCAGGGGCAAAATTGTGTCTCTGTTGAGTGGATCCCATGAATTTTACTTTGGGACTGTGCTCTCCTCAGATCAGATTTTGGATATGGGGGCAGAAAGCATCTGGGAAGTATTTGTGTCTTTAGGTTATAGCAAGAGATGATTACTAAAGATTCAGTAAAGAATGTGTCAAAAAAATAATGTGTGACCATCAGAAGATACATGCTGGTTCTATTCTGCTTAGTGACATACAGCGTTGTTATTAATCTTTCATTTTCATTTCTAATAGACAACTTAAAACTAAGCTGCACCTTATTATCTGCTCAGTTTTCTTAATTTCAATCATTTTCTTTGACCACTTTTATTTTGATGGACTTTGATCAAATTCCAATAAAATCAAAATGCCTAAGTGAGAATTACACAGCCTTTTGGATTTGTTTCTTTTCTCTTTTTCTAAATTCCTCAATCATTGTTTTTTAACACCTTTCCTTAAAAGAAAAGATGTGATGAACACAGTGGATAATAAATTCAAATAAAAGCGATTGATCTTCACATGTTGATGTCACCAATATGTCTGTGAACACCGTGGTTGAAATCTTAGTTCCATTAAGGATCATTAGTTTCTTGAATGCATTAATTATTCAAAACCACTTGCTAGTTATTTTCTGCACATAATTCCACCTCTGGAACTTGTGGGGGGTGTTTGTCTTCTTTACTCACTTAACATTAAAACGTTCTTCCTGCCTTTGATAAGACAAAACTTTCATTGATTTGAGCAGAGATTAATTCTCTCTAAATGCCTACTCTCAGACTAGCATCTCTACAGATTTTCAACACTTAAAATGAGCTGTGAGTTAATCTGGGCAATCCCTTTTAAGTTCTCACACTGAATAACAAGAGATTAATTTTGTTTCATTAATCACTCAGCTCTTTGGTAAAACCAGGAAATCTCTTCCGCTGTCCCTCACACTTTAAGAATTAATTTTCCAAAGTACTTCCTTTTTAATCACAGTTTCTATTTTCAAAAAGACAATATTATAGTTGTATTACTTCAGAAGTTTTAGTAGCTGAGAATTTCATTAACTGCATTTCTGACCTTTATATAAAAATTACCTCTGTCATGTACTGTATTTTTCAAATTATTTCCTTTGGATCATAAAAGAAATGTCAATATTTTTCTGTTTAGCTAGTGGGTCATATTCTGTTCTTGTTAATAAAAGAATCTATGAAATAACTTTGTTCCTCAGTAGTTACACTCAGCATTGCATCATAGAGAGCAAAATTGAGATAGGTGAACTTCTTTGGAGGAATGATTTATTGCACTTTGCAGTTCATTGGTTTTTCACACTTACAGTTTTCATGAAATTGGTTATTTCTGCTTTTTAAAAAAATCACCACAATGCTGTAAGGGTTTTTAAATTAAAAAAAAACAACCAACAAACATTTCTGTATCTGTTGTGTGAATGCAATTTAAATGAAAAGACAGTTGTTTACAAATCATCAAATCTACCTGCATTCATTTTCTTTCTAGATTAGAAATACAAAAAAGAATCTGGAGATGCTTTTCTTCCTTGATTAATGTTTCTGGAGTTATACCAGTGTAAATTTTGCACTCCTATCTCATTTGAAAATAAAAACTTCATAAATTTCTGCTGAATGTACACTGACTAAGCATGAGTTTAAAAACTAAAATAGTCTAAACTTGTCATTTGAATTTCTTTAGTCTGTGAGGTTGCTGTACAGGCCCAGTCACACAACTCTGGGGCAGCCTGAGGATGATCCCACTTCTATGAGCTGTGATAAACCTCTGATTTTCCATGGGAAAATGGGCAAAAAGAAGCAAAATATCCTCATGGCAATCTCCATGCCACAGCATCCTGTCTTCCCCTGCCAGGGCTGCATCTGCTGGCAGATAAGATAGTCCTGTGAATCTCGTGTGAGGAGAAACACGTGCATTTCAACATGGCTGCTTCCTCACAAAATTATGATTTTGGTTCTTGTTTATTTTGCTGGTTGTGTATCTTCAGAAAAGCAGGAGGTTGATTGTTTTGTCTTAAATTCCACAAAGGCAAAGAAAATGGACATGGAGGAATACTAGATCATAAAAAACATTTAGTTTGAAAGCCCCCATCATGAAACATTCTTTTCACACTTTGGAAAACTGAAATTATTTGGTTTTGGTTTCCTTCTCAGCAAAAACTAAGGCAGTTTTCAGTCAGTCATTCTGAAGGTTTAGGACGGGGGGGGAGAGTATCTTTTGTTTTTTTTCTTTGGAATTCTGGAAGGTGGGGAGCTGATTTTCACCACACCAGTCTTGAATATCAGATATTCACCAAAAATACCAGAATTTCACCAAAAAAGGGAGCAGTGTTATGAATTTGTTTTCCTTCAAAACTGAGGGGAAAGGGTTGTTTGGCAAGACTTTCTCAGCTGCAGCTGGAGGCTCTGGAGAGACACAGGACATCTAGTAGAGAAACTGCAGATCCAGGAGATCCAGAGAGCCAGAACTGGGACACATCATGCATAGACCCATGGTGGTTCTCCCCAGCCACCCCACACCCTCACTGCCATGGGGCTGAGAGCCAGCCCAAGGCACATCAACACATCTGAACACACAGGAAAGGTGTGTCCCGTGCCTGGAGACAACTCTGTGCACCCAGGTCTTGTTTATTCCTCTTCTTCCAAACCATGGACACATCAGAACAACCCGTATGAAATCTCTGAATCAACCTCCCATCATTCAAAGGTTTATCATGGTCTTTTAGAAGCTTTTGAAGTTCACCTGTTACTGATTTTTCATATCAGGAGTCCAAATGAAACTGCTTTTACAGATTTGACCAAAATCAGGTACTTTAAAGCTTTCAAGGCAGTAATTAAGCAAGAAGCAAAGTCAAATTCAGCTTAAGACTGCAGATATTTAAGTCCTGCCACAGCATTTGGGAACCATTTAGACAAATTCAAGACATTTGGAAAAAAGGTGAGTGAGGACTCTAAAAAGAAAATGTAGCTGTCATAGTATCATTTTTCATACTGCCCCTTCTTAGTTTCTGAAATATGAATTCAGAGCAAAACCAAGGAAAAAGAGGATTTTTCACAAGACTTCATCAATTGAAACTGAATTGGAAGACCTTCCTCTGCTTCATTCTCTATTGTCTCAAGCCTTATGTGCATTTAGTCCTAGCAAAACTTTTCATAACCTTGGACTTATTCTGTAAGAAATAGAAACCTAGTAAAATATCCCAAACAAATTAAATGCAACCAATTCTTTGACATGCAAAATGAATTTCAGTTTTGCCCTACTGTGATCCTATGTTTCATTACTATTAAGAAAGTCATCAGTATTTTGCCTGCTGGAAGCATATTTTTTCCACTTTTTCAGTCTTTCCCCAAATATGCTACTCTTTATTTTACTTTTCTTAGCAGCAGAGGCTGGTGAGGAGGTGGGGGATGAGGTTTTCCTAATAAACTGGTGCTTTTTGCTGGTTCTGTATGGATAAGAGTCATAGGAGGGCTTGCACCTGCCACTTCCAATGACCTGCTTTAAATGAGATTTTCCCATATAACAAATATGGGTAAATACAAATGACTCTAACTAATTAGAACAGTCCTTTCAAAACCTATATACTGATCATTTGCAAAGGCCCAAATCCCAATTCAAGTCCATGGGATCTTCTCCACTGACATTAGCACTAGAAAAATGAAGGACAGCTTTTGCCTGATGTTGAGGATCCAGAGATGACAAAGGCACAGAAATGGTTGGTGACTCATGTTTCTCAATAGAAAAAGAAAATTCACGTAATCTTTATCTACAAGTCATGGACTTTCTTGGCTCTCAGAGGCCTATCTTTCCTTACTTTGTGTCTTAGCAATTTAAAAACTCAAGAATGTCTTAACACAAAGAGGGAGGTTGTCTTTATGTAACCTTTGACTGAATAGGAAGAGATATTTGCTTTGCTATCTTAATAGGCTGCATCATTTGACACACAGAGACTTGCTTTGTATGCTCTGTGACAAATTGCACAGAGTTGTCACTATTCTCTGGGTCTACAAATATCCATCCTAGGCTTCCATTCCTTGGATTTTAAAGTAAAGTGTTAAGGGGCATGTATTACTTGGTCTCTGTTTAAAATTCATTAATTTAATACATGTTCTCATCTCACAGTCATTTACTAGAAAGCAAATAAAAATAAGCATGAACAAGACAAAATTTCAGGTTCTGTATTCTAGCAAATATTTACTATGAAAACAGTGGAACTGTTTGCATTTCTTTTGAGTCAGGCATCATCAGCTTGGATCTGCTATTCCACAATCCAGGCAATATCTATCCTACACAGAAATGACCTTCGGCAGAGTCCCACAGCTAAGCCTTTGGTTTCTACCACCTTCTGTATCAGTTACAATCCTAAACTATGAAATGCAAATTCTTGTACCTGTAGCATGTTTCCTCATATCTCTGTGAGTTATTGTACTGTAGGCAATGTTCATTCTAACACAATAAATCTCCACTGAGTTGGAATTTAATATACTCCACTGCCTCAAAGTACTGTAGGTATAAATATCCTGGAGTCCTTGTGCTACACCTGCACAAAGCACAGTGCTGGTGTAGCACAGCTAAGATACAAGAAAGATATTTTAATACAGAAACAATAGTCAAAATTAACTGTGGTGTGAATATTATAAAACTCGAAGGACCAACTTCACCAGTAAGGCCTCTTCATTGGTTACATACAATTAACTTGTTTTCTGTACAAGGTGCCTCATCCAGCAGCTGTTGTGATATTTACAAGTGTTAAGACTGGCAGAAAGGAGCATGTTTTGGGCTCTAGCTCAGCAGAGCTTGGATCTGTTCCCAGCCACTCCAGCATCTTGGCAGTCCCACCAGGTCAGTAAGTGCTGTCTCTCTGGCTGCCTCAGAGCCAAGTTTACACAACTTTTATTCTTCCATGGTGATAAGAAATGGCCACATCTTTAATCAGTGACAGGAGTGTCCCAGCTGGCCACCTTCAGTCTCACCAGCCAAAAGATCATGCCCTTCTTAGAACCTGGCAAGTAGAGTGAGTGGGGTTTGGTTCAAGTTTAAATCAAGGCATGAACTCCCTTTAAGACCTAGAAGTGGATCTACTTCAACCATTCTGACACCATGCACCTGTGAACTCTACACTGGTAAGATTCATAAACAGAGACATAAATTAGGGAGTATTTATTCAAACTTCTGTATGGCCAGAAAAATTCCGAATTCTATGATTCTGTGAAGTTGAAATCAACCATCTCAATGGAAATAGCAACCCATATCAGTTGGATCCTCAAAACTGTATTATTCCTTAATTCCCTCAAATTCAGGAGCAGAATTTCCTTTTTACACTCATGAGGGAACTCGCACAGGTAGCACAGAATAGACCAGAAGCAATCAGCAGGTGATGTCAGCCGTGGGCCAAAGGACACTGCCACCAGTGTAGTGATGCACTGGTTCAGACAAAAAGGAGCAAAGGGTTGAGATAATGAAACTCATTTCACACTGGTCCCTAAACATGCCTTAAGGGGAAGAAAAAATCATGAAAGGAGGAATCATTACATTTCCACTCAGACAAAGGAGATTTTTAAAATGACACTTTAACTTTACAGCTGAAATTTCCTGCATTACAAGTACCACTGGGATTCCCCTGCACTGACATTGAGAGATGCCCCATTCATTCATAGTCAAAACAGGATGACTCAACTTTGTACAGTGTGAATGTCAGAACTCCCTGTGCAGATGCGACTCATTATCACAAAAGAACCCTTTTGTCAGTAGATCTTCTGTCAATTAGGGAAGCGGTTTTTGCTACCAGAAATTATTTTGGCTGCACAAGTTCTATCTCCACTATCAGAACTTTGCTACTGTAAATACACTAACCTGACTTTGTAGAGAAGAGTGATCCTCAGTGAGCCATTCATTGAGAGAGAGACACTTTGGAGACAAATAATCTACAATACTGATTAGTGACCACCAACACAATGAGTCTGTAGAGCCGTCTGTTTTCCATATCCATCACCTACATTAATTATATTATCTCTGATCTTGCAACTGAATACCAGAGGCACATATTCACTCTGGAACAATTAAGTTTTATTTTCCCCTTTATTTGCCTGACTATAAAGAGGATAAATTCTTTTGTGTCATAAGGAAATAGAGGCTGCACTCAGAATAGGATGTGCATTTATGCAGCCATGGGTTGAATGGAGGTATGGTTTGGGGAGAAATCTTTCTTGTAAAGGGCTGTTGTAAGTCAGCCTCTGGAATTTCCTGCATCTAGGCAATGTCTTTGGATGAGACAGAGTTTGGTCACACATATGCTTGGCATAATGGAGAGGGTTGATCTGCCTCACCCAGATTTGTGCATAAATCCACATTTAAACCCATTCCACCTCTCAGTTTACCAGAATTCAAATGTGAGACATAACACTGTCTATTTAAAAAACTGAGAAAAAGGAGGAATAAAAACTCCTTTCAGGACATGAACTTAAATTGCCATGGGTCCTTTCTGCTAAGCAAACAGCTTTTCTAGTAAACTGGAGCTGATGATTCAGCAATTGCTGGGAAGTGGCCTTTCAGCAGGGAAAACTGTGTGGGAAAGGTTGTTTGAGCAGTGTTGCCTATGGGTGGCACTGATGGTAATGGTCCCATTTTCTGAGGGTTTGTGAAATTGTCCAACAAGCACTGTTCAGCCTTCCTTAACCCAGTGAATGGTTTCTGAACTAGAAGCTAACCCCAAATCCTGGAGTAAGAGGGGAACTCTTTCCTGCCCCATCTTTGGGGGAAAAGTCTCTTTCTGATAACCTACCTCCACCTGGAGATAAACTCTTCTCCAGGCATCTTCCCTGAGGAATTTGCAATTCCTTGTAGCTCATTTTCATCCCTGATGTTTCCTGATGCAAATCAGACAAATTGGAGCTGTATAAATCCCATCACATATCTGTTATCTATTAGATTAGGAGTAGACAGACTTTAGCAAATTAAATGAAACCTCAGACTCCTTCCTTTCGAACCCCATATATTGGCAATGTGCCTCACACCTTAAAATGACTGCAGTAAGATGCATTACAAAGGAGAAAAACTGGAAAACAACTCTCTCCACCTCACTGTTAATCAAGAACACACCATATTTCCAGGTCTGGCACTGACAGGTCTTTGGACTCAGTGATCTCCATTACAGAGGCAGTTTCAGTTCTCCAGTCCTTATGAAGATCCCTAAACCTATTCAGTTCAAGAAAACAAAGTCCTTAAAATCCAGATTTTAAAGCTCCACATGTCTGATCTTTGACAGAAAGGTGAGTGGAAATGTCTTGGAAAGGAAATGCAGAAATCTGTGTAAGATTAGATTGAATACTAAAGAGAAACCTGATCCCTGGCAAGCGGACAGAGGGATTGATACCACATGAACTTGCTCATCAAGTGCACGAACTTTTTCTTCCCTGTGAGCATATCAGCCAAGTCGCTCATGCTGTTATTCAGATGCCTTACAGCCAAGGAAATAAAAAGCCAAGAGATCCTGTCTATCCATATTACAACATTGCTTGTATTGCATGATGTCTGGGTAATACTGAGGTCTGGGTCATTGCTATCATGAATTGAAAACAAAGACAGACAAGCACACAACCCACAGACAGAGTTTGAAAGACTGAGTCTGGTTGTCTATTTGAATTCAGAGTAGCTGCCCTGTCTGTTTGTATTCCTTATTCATTGTAGCAGGAAGCATTTGTTTTCAGTGCCTTAATCTGTACAGGCCACAGCTATGGGCTACTGATCACTGCTTTCCATTCCTTCAGTCACTTAAGTGAGAGACTAATTGTCCCACATCTGCTTAGAAAGACATTAATCCTTCTCCTTTCTTGAAGGTCATTCTGAAAGAGGTGACAGTGACCAATCCCTCATTCAAAGATTTCACTATTTTTACATTTTACCAAAAGCACTTGCTCTCTTTTTACCCAGCACAGACATTTTCACATTCTTTAGTTTTTCATAAATTATCTATGTGTTTTCAAGCTGTCAGGAAGCCAGAGCAGCTGTGCATCTCCAGCTGAAGGCCTTATGTACCCTGCAGATCCTCTGTCATGGTCAGTGTAACAGTGGGTGACAAAACATTACATATCTCTGAATCCAGGCTCACCTGTCAATTGTGCTACGTTTTGGAGCCAGAAGGAAACAGCTTTTCTCCAGCCAGCTGCCATCGGTTGTCACAGCAGAGTGTAAAAGTGAATCCTGCTTATGATCTTACTTCATCATAATCCTTTATTTTCCAAGAGATTCAGCAAAGGATGTACAGCTGCTTGGCCGTTTGGCAGGCTGAGGCATTGTTTTCTCAGTGCACCCTGCAGAGCCCTTTTGGCCCACAAGCAGCCTGGGTCTCTGTCCTGGATGAGTGTGAGGAAAAGCTCAGCAAAAACCTGATTCTACTTTCTTATTGCTGCACTCACCAAGCACATCAGTGCACATCAGCTCAGCAGTGTAACAGTTGCTGCCTCACTGCTTGCAGATCACAATCCCCACCAGATGTTCTTTATGTTGCCATGATAGATAATATATTTGGTATGGTTCATTTTTGACGGGTTTACTGTAAACTTCATCAGCCTCAAATGCTACAGCTCTAACAAGGGAAATTAAGGTCCTGCTGCAATCTCACACTCCCAGATCGTGGTTGAAATGGAAGGGTGGATTGCTGTGTTCAGTTGTAATTTTTGTCTCAACTTAAGCACTGGCAGTTGTCAGCATGATCATGCTGGGCATAAAAGGATAGGCATCGTTGTAAGAAAAATATGGATGGAAACAGAAAAATTGCAGATATACAAGATTAACTTGTCAGATGGAAAAATCAAAATGACTTTACAAGGAATTTATGCCTGCTCAAACAAGAAGGTAGTAACAGACTAGAATGTAGCCCAGTATAAAATCAGATTCTATGGGCACCTCACAGACTGTGTGTTAACCTCTACTGCACCACATTTTGCACTATCTTCATACTACATGCAAGAATTGCCTTTTTCTGGCTTTCTGTCATAGAGCTTTGACACAGTGCAGTCACACCTGAGAGACTTTGAACCCCATCCTATGGTAGGTAGAGTGTCTCCAGGGAAATACTGGCTCCCAGTACTGAGGAAAGAACTGAGCTCTTCTTGAAACAGCAACACCTTGGAACAAAGCCCTAGCCAGAGTGAGAAAAATCTGCCAGATCCAGTGAGAAAAATATACTTACCCAGGCTGAGAGAGGCCTGGGGCACTGAGGTGGCTATTCACCACCTGAGCTGGTGGTCTCTAATAAATGGGCTGTGCATGGTGTCTTTGTCATGTTCAAAGACATCAAAGCGCACCTTATCCACTCAGAATGGTGCTCAAATTGTAAGGGGTCCAATTCATATATCTTAATGTCTCATGTCAGCAGCTACTTTTAATGGAAAAGAGAGTTGGGAAAAGCTCTCAAAAATCTATAGGAGGGTTGGCTTGGCATGGTGGAGCTTAACAGACAGTCTGACTCCATATAAACTTATTATCCACGTAAATGTCCAATCTTTCTTTCTGAATCTTACCAAGGACTTGGCCTTAAGAGCTTCCTGTGCTATTTGGGTTGATTCTGCTATTATCAGAATCAATTTTCTCATTACCAAAAGTACATCTAAGTACATTAAGGGCCAGATTCTTGGCTGGTATGAATTAATCTCCTTTCCAGCTAGTGAGACTGCACTGTTACACCCCTACAAAGTGAATATAAACTGCTACTAAATCAGAATGTTTGCAATTTTCAGACTAATGGAAAACCAGGGCCAGTAGCGATGTAATTCCTTTCACATTATCTCCCCATAATTGGTGAACTAGCCTGAGCAAAACCAGAACCTATACAATGACTTGGAATTTAGCAGGACTGAAGGATTTGCTTTGTTACTGTTTACAATGACATCAAAATTTCTTATCCCAAACACTTCATAATATATAAGTCATCTCTTACATCTATTTTTGGGAGAAGGAGAGTTTGCAACTGTCAAAGGTTTAATAAGTCACAAGAGGGCAAATAAAATATTGGGGTTTTTCCTGAGTTTTTATAGAAGGGATACAACAAAATTGTGCAGCATGTTTTCCTGTTGGTAACTTAAATTGAAGTTGCTTGCTGTGCCAAGCTTGGATGCAGAAATCCCTGGGAAGGCAGTGACTCATCACATCACTTGGGAAAAATATCAATTACCCTGCATATTTCTGTGCATACTGCAAAACTCCTGAGCCTGGAGACAGAGCGTGGCAGTATTTCCAGAACATACATCTTCTCAAGGATTTTGGAACTGTAAGGCAATTTCTTAGGGAAAGGTTAGTTAAAAATTATTCATGCTAGCAAAAATGAAAGAATTGCAGAGGACTATTAAATGAAAAAAAATGGAGATTACTAAAATTATTGGTTGTCCCCTTTCTAAATCTCATTTGAAGATAGTATAAGAATTTTGAATGTCTCTCATAAAAAGCATAGTTCATTGGCATATATTCTTCTTCCTTGTAGCAGGTCAGGGATGTGTCACCTCTTCCCATAGCTGGATGGAGCTCGGATCAGAGTCTTGATTCACTCATCTTTGCAGCCTGAGAGATGGCTGAACATATTTCCACTGCCTCTCATGAATATCAAGGAGCCTGAAAAGTTCTGACTTATTTTTTCAGATGTCTGAAAATACTTAGCAAATGTTCTTATCTATGAATGCATGTGTGTGTGCAAGGACTAGGTCAGTGTGTAAAAATGTGGACAGAAAACTGTGGCAATTATTCAGCATTACATATTACACTTTTCAGACCATGGGGCTTCCTCCACAATGAGTTATTTTTAAAGAATGTAAGTAAGGATGAAAGCTCCCATGGTGAAGCTATCAAAATGCCTTGATATAAAGTCAGTGGCTGTCCCTTTGAACAACCCAAACAATTGACATGAGGTGTAAAATTCTAGACAAACGACAGAAAAAGTCAGAGAAAAACAGAGATGCTCCTGCCTACAGTGTCACTGGAGGCTGTAAGTACATCATGTAGTCAATGTAATAACTAAAAAATTTCATCAAAGAAGGTCCTACTACTTGAAAGAAGTTCAAAAGAGATCAAATTCGGTTTTTAACCTATAAAATGGCATTATCGCTTAGCCAAATGAAAGCTGAGAAAGGTCTACAAATATCAGCTGTGCTAAAGGAGACAATTATTTCACACTTGAAGCCTTGAAATCAGTGGGTTTCTTGATGAGTTGCAAATAAAGATGTCATAACATGTAAATAGATTTCATGTTTTACTTGGAAAACATGCACAGAATTTTCAGAGCTGGTGTAGACTTCTAATCAGAGCTACATGTACATTGGAAGTCCTCTTGTTTATAATAAAATGGTACCAGTTAGTATTGCTAACTTTTTTTTTGTTCCAGATTATGTTCAGGTAATGAAGCTTAACTCGTGAGTATTTAGTCTCTACAGGTTATAGCTGTATTCTCACTATGTAGATGAATTTAGGGCTTAGCCATGCAGCAAAAATCCACCTGGTGGAAAACAGATGAACCTTGTGAATAATTCCATTACTTTATCATGCCACTTATAAAGACAAATTATCAAAATGAATCGATATCAGTCTTAAACTAAGGGGTATCTGCCAGGTACTTAGCTTTTGGTAGTTGTAAACATTGTTTTTGAGATAAGTAGTTAAGGGGAATAAATCAGTTTATTTAAACAGATTGCGCATGATTGTGTGTCTGTGTCCATGTATGTCAGTGTTTATCACACATACATACCATTAAAATTCTGTCATCAGAAGGTAGCTACTGGTTTGGTTCTTTGCTTAGTTTTTAGAACCTTTGCTGGTTTTCACTTTGTTCTTGAGCCTTGATATGTGGTTGCCTCTGGGTTTGGATTAACTTCAGTTCCGTGTAGATCAAAAGGAACATCCCCATGCAACAGGTACTCTGATGGATTGATTGATTGATTGATTGATTGATTGATTGACTCACTGCTGCCTGCCTCAACAAGTCTCCTCCACTTTGCAATCCAAAATTTTTGGATTTAGGATGGATAAGAAAGATGATTTTTTCAGGCCTCACTGTCTTACATATTTAGGACCCAGCAATAAGCAACTAAATGTCACAAATCCCATGTCAATATCCACACCACTAAATAACTTAAATACAGACTCCAAACCCTTGTACTGTATCTCTACTGGGAAGAGAGAATTTTTTGTCTCCAGGCAAAAAATCCAGCTATGTTTCCCTGCATGAAGGACAATGTTCTGTACCTTAGCTCCTAGTCCTGCAGTTGAGAGGGAAGGCATATTGATTTGAGTGCAGAAGGTTTGTTTTGGCCAGCAGAGTTGGGGATGACAGTTCCTTGTAGGGAATGAAGGAAGCAAACATCATAGTGCTTGAGGAGGATAATTACTCCCAGTACTATGTATTTATGGAGGGTTTAGACAATGAGAAGGCAGTGCCTCAGTCAATTCCTGAGGACTAGATTTCCCCAAATCTCTTCATTCCAATATTTAGTGTCCTAAAGAAAGCCCTGGCATGAGGACATCTCTCTGCCCATATCCATGTGGACTAGATTGAGCCCTGTCTGATGGGGTAGGAGGAGAGGGCAGGCAAAAGTCCTCCAGAGGTTTCCTTCTCTCCACTTAAAGTAAACTGATTCCTGGGTTGTATTCATTGAGGCCTCATGGGCAATAGCAGAGAACAGCCCAAATTAGATAAAGGAAAATGAGACACAAAAAAAAAAAAACAAAAAACAGATCTGGTTCTTTGAACACCCCAAACTCAAGGAAATTGCCCCTGTACTACAAGTAGCTATTCTTTTTTACCACAAGTGTATCCTCATAAGCAAAACACTCAGCTCTTCTTTGGCACCAATAACTTGCATTTGTCCTCTTTTCCTGTATATATAATATCCAACTGTTTTGTTCACTGGGGTTTCCATAAATTTTCATCAGTGGGTTGTCTTATTCCACATAACCTCTTTTGCTGGTTCTCTCTTTTTACCTCCCCCTCCTTTTTGTATTCAGGGTCTTAAAGCCTTGGTATTAAAAAAGCTCTATGTTTTCTTTGTGCATATGGAGTCAAAGCTCAGATCCTTCTCCTTGTTATCGGTATTTTCTGCACAGCCACAGAGAGGGAAAGGTTTTTATCAGCCTTTGTTATTGAATCCCAGTAGCAAATGCACTGAGGGAAACTGGAGATGAATCTTCTTGCATGTGGATGTGCCCACACACACAAACACACATCCCTAGGTCTGCAGAGGTGTCATCCTCCACGGCCCATAGGTAGTGCATCCAAGATCCCATTGACTGAAATACCCCTCACACTGCATACCTCACCATATTTGATCCTCATCACAGGTAGATACAATATATACATCACATACAAAACATGGAATTTCTGCAGAAACCCCTTCACATGTCCAGTGACAGACATTGCAACAGAAGAGTTCAATTCCCAGCACTGCTCTGACATTTTCATGGGCTCATTCCCAAGAGTTCCCAGACAAGTCTAACTCCCCCATCTAATATCTAAATTCTGTTCTCCTATTCTCAGCTTTTGGTAAGTCTAGCCTTCATCTATACTATCCAGGGCTGTACTTTTGAGCAGTCTGACCAAAGGAAACACTCCCTGCATCCAAGAGGAGAGGGAGAGGAACTTCCAGGGTGAATCAGTGAGATGTGCCCTATGCAGTATGCACAGATTGACTTTACAGCATTTGAACGCCATGAATGCAAATCATCTCAAAAAATCCGTGAAGGAAAGAGCATGTAAAACTGCCCTTGCTCTTTCTCCTTCTTTCCTTTCACTTTATCCTGTCAGCACTACATATATCAAACTAGAGCTCTGGGTTTTAACTAGGCTTTACTGTTTCATTCTGCTTCATGAATTTTTCAGTGTTTACACTTATGCTTAATATAATAAGATTGATAATGCAGCTGCCTGATAGAATCTCATCCAGGCTTCTCAGCTAAACAGATTTTTATTCTTTCTTCCTAATTTCTGTAATATCCAAAAGTTCATTTTCACCTTTTGCATCTTGATGCTTTTTTTCATCTTTCAGCTATTCATCTCCCAAAACAATGTCTTCAAGGTAACATTTACCCAGTGGATTTATACAACTGGGGCATGATATGCTGCTTATTCTGCTGCAGCCAGGTCACTGTTTCCCACCCACAGGGAGGTTGGTGGAGCAAGTGGAGGACTGCACCCTGAGGAGCTCTTTGGGCTGCAGTGCCACTGCAGTATGCCAGCTGTGCTGTCCCAACAGAGCAGGATGGCATCCATGCACTCAAAGTCCCACTAGCTTTCACTTGTGAGCATATTAAAAAAAAATATCTGAAAAGAAAATTAAGAAGCTGCAGAAAAGAGAGGGATTAGTAAATATGTAAGTGATTTACAACCCAGAAGACTGCATGCTTTGCCTCTTTCAGCCTTATGATCCAAAAGCAATGGTCAATGAAAATGACTGGCAGCAAAATTAAAACAATATATTAAAAAAAGGAGTAAGTCTTTAAGCAGGATATATTGACTTTACTGTATGGAAAATCAATGAGATGCACAGTTTTTAGGATTAGAAAGGGGAACAGGATGCTCACATAATCAAAGTGCAGAATAAGCAGCAGGAGGCTGTCAGATACAGTACTTTAGGGCTCAGAGCCCTTTCAGACCCCTCACCACCATACACATCTCTTCCTTCTTTCCTTTTTCTAGAGAAGGTCTACCTGGTTCTTAATGAAAAGAAAAAAAGAAAGAATAAAACCTCACATACACACAAAATATCCAACACACACAAAATAAATGCCCAGTAAAACCAAGTCAAATTACAGCTCATTGAAATTTTTAATGACCCAATTCTTAAACTGGCAAAACTACTTGCACACTTGCCCAACCCTCAGTATCTTACGAATCTCCTGTATGTCAGTACAACTTGTCACTCAGTGAATGATAAATACATGTTTAAGCAAAATGCTGCCCAAGGGCCCTTAAAGTAAGGAGATTTTAGCTGTCTTTTTTCAAGGAAGCTCATGACTTTTGCATGGTCACTATTCCTGTGAGACATCCCAATTAAAAATAACACAGATGGAGCCCTTGGATCTCAGATCTATTCAATAATTTATGGATCAAATAAAGCCCTTGTTCTTCTTGTCAACAACACACCTGTCACAGCAATACTCTAGGTGTCTGAGAACTGATTTTTTTAACTTTTCAGGGCCTGAAAACTATGGAGGTATTTTTTCCATTGATTTAGTTATTATCACTTCAAAATGTATGTTGCTCCTTGGTTTAAATTATAAGATTGAGACCAAGGTTTTAAAAAAGTTTAAAAAGTGAACACTAAGGTTGTTTTCATAATGTCATTAAAGTCTTTAAAATTTTTCAGGGAAGGACAGGTGGAGATATGGATCCTTCATCTGTACAGAACTAGGAAAATGTCCTGGATAAAGATCAGGAATTGGCTCTGGAAGGTGTCTTGTGGTCATTGGTAGCTGCACTACATGTCCTGCATTGCACAGTGCTATAAGGTGATAAGACAAAAATTCTCCGAAATCCTTTCTTAAGCCAGTCCCACAGCCACTAAACTCACCTCTTCCTGGGGCCATGAACAGCTGGTTTTCCTTTGGAGAAGAAAAGGTGGACCATAAACTGATCACAAACAACAAACAGGAAAAGGATAAATGCATCACTACACACCATGTGAGAAAAGATGGAAGGAAATTAAACATATGGAGACACAAAGTTTGCTTTTATTTGGTTGCAAAGGAACATCTCTGACTCAGATGTGTAAGATAGCTCATGTTTTCACTTAATTTTATTTAGGGGTTGTGCAGTTTTATTTTTATCCTTCAAAAACTCTGATGGGCTGCATATGACTACCACAGCATCAGATGACTTTGCTTTTCAATGTCATGGCCATATCAGGGACTGATTTAAAGAACTCAGTAAAACTGCAGGCAAAATGTTTGGTGATCTGCAGATAAGTATCTGTATATACATAAACATTTTGGTTCCATGGTGCTTAAAGAAAAAAACCTAACAAACCCTGCTTAAAATAAACAGAAGTTTTTAATTCAAATTTTTATCTCTGTATTTATTCTTGTCACAGTAAACTTGTAAAAGCAGCTTAAGCTGTGCTTTTAAAGATTATATCTGAGTGCTGATATTTTCTAATAAGTTGGAGGATAATTGGAACTGTCACCTATTATTATTAATCACACCCTTGGGTAAATGTTTTGACAATAGAAATGTAGGACCAATTAAAAAACATAAAAATTGCAACCCTGACACTTTCTTGTCACTGCTGTTAATGATGGCATCACTGCTAATCTATTCATTTGGGTCTCCAAATATTTACAGTGTATGCTTAAGACTGCAACAAGGAAGCTTGCTCTCCTACTGGATTAAGAAAAGTTGAAAGAAAGAAAAAGAAAATTTTAAAGCTTTACTGATGTGTAATTGTTGTTAATGGATAATTATTTGTAACTGGAAATTTTTTTTAATGTTTCCCATCCTGGTATGATGCATTTCAAGTGTCAGGTTCTTGGGTGGGAAAAGTAAACTCTTTCATAAAATTCAAAATTTTTCATACACCCTGACTTCATATTTTCTTTATTTTCATAATTTAGTCCTATTTTTAAAGTCGTGTCTGTTGCATGCCAATACAGAAAGCAAAAAAGACTTTGGGTCTGTGTAAACACCTCTCAGCAATAACAAAAAGATCTCTATATTATCAACCCTGTGTTCAGCACAAATCAAAAACACATCCCCATACCTGCCACAGTGAAGAAAATTAACTCTGCTCCAGCCAAACCCAGCACAATACCTCACTGAACTCACAGGATACATACTCAGGGATTCTCAGATCCTGCCACCAGCACCACCACGTCTGACACTGTGGCACAGCCTGGATTGCTCAGATAGAACAGGCTCAGCTTTCAGATCCACAGCCCAACCCAGCATCAGCTTCTGTGAGACACTGGGCTGTGTGCTAAAGGAAGCAGTGGCTGTGCCATGCTCTGCTCCCCCTGGCTGGGGCACACTGGCAGCCCTGCAGCACACAGGCCACAGCTGAGTAAACCTCAGGGCACTCTGCTGCTCCACAGGGAACAGGTTATGCCCCACTCACACTCTGCCTAGTCCTCATATTTCCAGTTACACATTGTTCTCATGTAGGTCACACCTGGATCACACAATTCTCAAGCTCACAAAACAAAAGCAAGCCTAACCTTGTGGTGTGCAGCACAGGAACCTTGTTGGCTACTCCAGTGCAAGATGTGGCCCAACTCATGTTGGACCCTGACAATCCATAAACCCTTTCCTTCAGATGGTAGCTCCCATGTGTCAGCTCAACATCAGCTCTCATACGCACAGGTGATGCTATGACCTCCACAGCTGTGACTTTCCCCACCCAGCCCTCTGATTGACACTCTGCAGTAATTTCCCTATTTCAGACATTCAGGTATGAACATGTGCAAAATTTAGACTAGGTAAATCTAACATTTTCATTGTAAATGTCTTCTTGCCCTGGTGCCTCTGCTCCCTAAAAGCAGGAAAGTTTGCAACCTGATTCCTGCAGGTCTTTGCCCTCCCTCATCCCTTCCCGTTCTGATACTGAAGAAGCCCACAGCACTTTCTATTGTAGGAAGCTGTAGTTAAAAGTAACGGTTGCCTTCTCAGTGTGTGTTTCTGCTAGAAACACTTAACTGCTCTCTGGGGCCAGTTTTTTGCACTGGTGCATATGTATTACTTGTAGTACGAGAAGACCTGGCCAAGCATAGCCTTCCCTGCTGTTAGCTTTCTGTTTGCATTATGACTTCATTTACTGCTGAAATTAAACCTCTGTGTATGTGTATGTGTGTGAGTTGTGATTTCCCTGGGAATATTAGCAGGGGCTGAAATTCAAGTGTAACTGTGGAAAGCATTAACTGCCTCAAAACTCCTTTTTCCTTTTTCTCATCCCCTTATCAAGTTCAAATAGTAATCACAAGCAGCATCTCTTCCTTCCCCCACACAGTGCAAGTCCCAATTCACAGCAGGCCTGCTCCAAAGTCAGTTGAAAGACACCTAAGGATGTGCACATCCTCTCATTTGGGACTGCTTATGAGAGATTGAAACTGAGATTAATACAAGCTGCTGCTGCTATCACACTCATGGCTGCAGCCAACTTTGTGGGGGGAGGCATGAGGCAAGTACAGAAGCATCAGAGGTGATCCACCCGCAACTCTTCCAATCTGCAAGAGAAAAAAATGGACCTGATGTGCTGCAAAGACACAATGATGAATCCTGAAAAGCAGCAGAAAGAAAATGCAAAGCATCAGCAGAATAGTAACAGGGAATCCTGAAGATTTAATCCAATGTTTTTAAACCAAAATTTATGGATGCAGATGCTGATCCTCACCTCCACAATGCCAGCTTTGCACTGGAGTTACTGAATCTTGCTGCCATCAGGTCCTTGCTTGCTGGAGTAACTGGGCTTCACATCAGTCCTTCACTTTCTAACACTGTCCCCTGTTTTGATGGCAATTAAGAAATCATCATAGAATCCTAGAATGGTTTGGGCTGGAAGGGACCTTTAAAGGTCATCTAGTCCAACCCCTGGTAATGAACAGGGACATCTTCAGCCAGATCAGGTGACTCATTACATGTGGACACTTGGACACACAGCTGACTGTCAGTCCTCCTCATCATCTCCAGATGTTTTGGAAGGCTCTTAAGATAACAGTGGAAATGGATCTGGCTGATGGACAGCACAATGCAAATTACAAAGCCTCTGCTGCAAAAGACCCTGCTGAAATCAATGTTAGGGTGAAGATCAGCTGGCCCTTCCTCCTCCAGGAAATGCAAGTCCTTGTGATACCCAGGAACTCGTTTTGGTGCAGGCTCCTTCACTCCAAACATTGCAAAGAAAATGGGGCTGCCTGACCCAGGGGCTGTGAAGTTCCATTTGGATTTGAGAAGCTAAAGGCTCAATCACTTCTTCTCTGCAGTCTCTTCAAGTAGAAATGAAATTACTTCCCTTCCCCCTCTCTATTTAAGGGAATTAATGATGTTTTCTGTCCTGCCTATCTAAAGAGAGCAAATAATTGGAAGAGAATTGATCTTTTGAAGTAACAACATCAGCACAGCCTTCTTTCCCCCCACCCCTTCTACCTAATTCCTACTTTGGCAGAAGAAAGGTTTATGAAGGAAATTAGTTTTACCATTTGCATATACCAATATATTTAGCTGGTGGCTGTGCAGGTCCAATTAACTCAACTAACAATATGGGTGAAATTAGGTTATTGGATTATACTTGTAGCCAATTAGAGTTGCCACGGTTGAATTACTCCCTTTCTTAACCTTATTTAAAGTTAAGAAAACATGTTGATGGTGAGACTATATGGTTTTTCTCCCTCTGGCTCCAAGAATAAAATATTTCTATTTCCCCACAAAACACCTTAGAATCCAAGACAGTGTGCATATGGGCACGAGATAAACTTGTGCACTTGGTCAGATCAGAACTGATGAATGAAAGCAAACTGAACCTATTTTTTTTCTTCTCTGGACTTCTTCTACTGAAAGCAAAACTGGAAGATGCACTTACTGTACCCCAATCCCAAATGGGCTCTCCCTGCACAGAACCTGAGCCAGGGCTAGTGTGAATTTCACCTCCTTAGTGTCAAACACTCAGTGGATCCCCTACTGATGCAATGTAAACACGACCTCATGTTTTCTTAACAAAGTACACTTCTTTTCACTTCCTCTAAATGCTAAAGCCCATTCGGGTTCACAAAACCACTTATTTCTCAAAAGCAGATTTTCCTGATAAAATAAAAGTCCATCCCATTTCCAACTGCTTGCAAAGGAAAATTAAAGACAATTCTCCTTGAAAACTCGATGTTTCAGGTCTGTTCCATATTTTTGACAAGGATTTTGTATTGCTCCACAAAAACCACTTCAACATCAAAGTGTATTTCATGGGTTCTGCTTAGAAAAGGCCACAGAACATGAGTTCCACAAAAGAAAGTTCTCTCCCAAGAGAAGCTGAAAGCTTTTGGTCCTGTGCAGTGGCAGTGGTGACTTCACAAAATAAATTGGCAGTTTGAAAAGGGGAAACAAATTTCTGGATCAGAGGAACTGGTTCATGATGAAAAAAAACAAATGTTACATTGTTATTGTTATGTGGAATTTTGAGGAATCTATGAATGATTTTAGAGTAAAGTGCATTAAATTTGCTTCAAGAGGGAAGCAAAACTCCTGTGTCTCTTAAAATGAAGCAAACATTTATTTTGTTAAAAGCATAACCAAGCTTTTCAGTGCCTTTCAGAATGAGCAAATTTGCTAAAACTGTCACAAATGGAGGAAAAATATCAATGCTTTCAAAGCACGTGCCACTATTGTTCATCAAATGTTGGCACTTTTCCAAAAAAACCCTTATTTTCACTCAGGTCTGTTGGAGGCTGTGTATAAAGTTGTGCAGGGGACAGGTGCCTATTGACCCTCCCCAGGAGCTGCCCATGAAGATGATACCTCTGCTGTGCCTGTCCTGACTGAAGATGAGAATATCCAGGATTGAGGCTGCAGAGGGGACTCCCATCATTCCGTGATTCCTTGGGACAAGCCTTTCCTCCTTTTCCTGCCAGCAGAAAGGACTGACCTCTGCACAGCCAGAGGTCGGAAAGGTGCTGGATATCCCGGATGAGCCCAGCGGTGCCAACCCCTGCCGTGCTCTGTCCTTGCCAGCAGGACACTGGGGCTGTTTGTCCGTGAATCAGCCTGATCAGGCTCCGTCCTGTCAGAGCAGTGCCCTGAGCCAGTGATGGACAGGGCCACCAGCAAGGCCACGTTCTCCTCCGCTCCACCACACAAGGCCATTGTCCTCCACAGATGCTAATGGACTGGGAAGTTTCCAGAGACACAAGGCCTGGCATTGTCCCTGGGAATTGCTTTCGCTTGTCTTTCTCTTTCAGCTGGACCCAGCTACACACCAGTTACTTCCCAGACATAATGCTGCCCTTTGTGGCTGTCTCCAACACTTTTGGGGAATGCTCTAATGGGGACAGGCCCAGAGCATGAAATGAAGGGATTGTGTTAGCTGAATTGCCAGGCATTCTGGAGAAGGCCAGGGGCTCCAAGAAGGTGCCAGTCATTTTAGAGCTTCACTGGTTACCTCCTCTCATCTCCCTTCCCCTCCAAAGTCTTACCCTCTTCTTCCAGCCTCCAGTTACAAAATAAAGAGAGTTTTGATCCTGTACCTAATGCACCTCCCGCATGCCTCTGAGCCTCCAAGGATGTCAACTTTGTATGTCCAAACTACAGACAATCTATGATTCCTATGCAAACTGGGTAGCCTGTTAAATGTCTTTTTCCCACTCAGTGGGAACTTCTGCATTGATGAAGGGACAAAAGCCTCTCACCTCCTGGTGTTTGAAGTTCTCACTGCTCCTGGGGCTGCCAGAACCACTGCCCTGTCTATCAAACTGTTGTGTCCTCCCAGCAAGGAGATGGTACCACAACACACAGTGGATCTAGACAGATCCTGTAATACAAGAGCATGCTCTGTATCTAAATAATGAATGAGGATGCTGTTCCTGGGAGCAATTCTGCTCCCTTGATAAGTGAAATGGCTCCAGTGCGATTCAGGGCAAAGAAGAGCATAATCAACCATCCATCTGAAGTACTGACACACAGCACATTAGCTGGCTAATTGCTTGATTCGTTCTCCTGGATGTTATCTAAAGAGAACAGCAAGGACATCAGAGAACCCTTTTATTAACTGTTGTTAATAAACAACAGTTTATTAATCACTCACAGTAATGGGTCCTGCAAGAGAATAAAGACAGTGGAAAATAATCTGTGGTTTTTTTCTAAATCCTGACTTGGTTCAGCAAAGCTTCGTGGATGCAAGGTACAGTCATGTGTCCAAATTCAGGTACAGTTTATGAAGATGTTCTGCTTTTACAAAATGCAGCAGTAACAACTCTGGTACTTTCAGTGTTGAGCTGATCACTGTTTTTGGGGGGAAGAAAAGGAGAAAAGGAAGGTAAAAAGAATTTCATTCACTATTTTCCCAACATCCCCAGCCTGACTCCTTAAAAGGAAGCCTGAAGGAGGTCTCACGCTCTTCCAACCGACCTTGGGGACAACAGGAAGCCTGGAGTGCTCCCTCCTGCTTTTACACTGCCCAAAAAATACATGTTTTGAGCTTTTTGAAAGCACAGAGGCTGACTGGTTTTCATCTCTGCCCAAAAGGAAATGTATGAAAACAGAGCCGGAAAGGTCTGTAAGAGGGAAGAGTGACAGGTAAATTTGAAGTCTTTCGTGATTGCCTTTGCCCAACATATGGCACAGGCTCCTGTGTGCTGCCTCCAAGCTCAACTGATGGGCACAAAGGTCCTTTTAATTAAAATGGCACATACATTTTTTTATCAGATGATCTCAGAAGTGAAACACATCACACTTGAACTGTGACACAATTTTTCATTACTGTTAGAAAGACTTGGTAAAAGTCAGGTGGAAGAGTGACTGAAAGTGGGCACATAGAAAATAGACATCTTGGTCTGCTTTTCTAAGCCTCATCTTCTGTAAGTTCCAGTTTTAGTCCTGCACAGCATTAAGCTATTGAAGTATTCAATGGGCCTGTGAAGGAATAATAGGAAGTTAGGGGTCGTGAAAGTTTAATATCCTCCTGCAAGATTAAATGGGACTATTTATTTCTTTCTGTGATTTATAGTGCTCCCTTATGTTGGCACTCACACATCATAGGTAAAAAAAAATAAAAAAAGGGGAAGGTTAATAAAAAGAGAAGACTAAGACAGAAAACATTTCAGTGGACTTTCAAATGCCTCCTTTATATGAAGTTGAACTATCCAAGGAGTGACTTACTGAACAGAACAAGTTGTTAACCTTATATACCCTTGTTTTTTGGATTCCTTACTCTTCAAGTTTGTTATCTAAGGGGCTTTTCCTGCAATAACAATGGTGGTAAACAGCTGGAATCTTATATCTCTAGTTCCTTGGACCTTACATATGACAACATTTACCAGCATCTTGCTGCTTTTCATGGAATCTGAACTGAATTTCTCCATAAGAAACAGAGTGCACCAATGGGCAGGTCAGGACCTTTCTTGACCACCACAACCTCACGAGTTGTTACAGGTAAACATTTGTGTTCTGAGGTGAGTCTGGTGAGTGAGCAATGTAGCACTACTCACAGCTGTGAAGCTCTTATGTTTTTTGTCCCAGGGACACAAAGATTACATTCATAGGCAAAATACATTTCTCTTTATCTTTGTGTGGGAAAATTACATATGGACAAGTGTATTCATAACATAGTCAACATCTATGTAAATTGAAGTAAAATTGAAGTTGTCATGTCATGCCTATTAGAGGACATCAGGCCTGAGCTTTCTTCTTCAATATATATTTATAGAGTACATGTGCCTCCCCAGGGTTTCAAAATGATTTACCATTAAATTAGTATCATTATCCCCAGGAGTTAAGTGCTATGAAATTGTGATTATTTACTTTGAAATCTGATGCACTACAAGGTAAAATGACACGCCTGAGGTCCTTGTGAGCCAATTTCATCAACAGAAATGAGTCGCTGCAGTCCCAAACCACCTTCTTTGTCAAAATGAACATGAGCTAATTTATGTGGTTTTTTAAGCATTCAGCCCACTTCAGCTTCAGATCTTCCTTTTTGTTGTTGTTGAATTGTTCAGAATTATGGGAATTTGCAAACTATAATGTAGTAGAAAATAGAAGGGAAGGCAGTACTTTTTACGCTCACTATCAGTTGAATAGGATTGTCAGTTTATCCAGTACCAGGTGGCTTTTATTTAAATTGCTGAGCATGCGACTGCTTGGTGGGCAGATGGGCAATCCATGTGCTTGTATTCGAAGGTAGGCAGTGTATGTCTGTCTGCTCTTCGAATAATTCCTTCTCCAGAAAAGGAGGTGACAACAGAAAGGAAATTATAACTTTCTAAAAAGAGCCACAGGGCAGCTTTAACTCCCACAGGACTCAAAGAGATCAGAGGAACCGGGGAAGTGAATTGGGGTTTCAGGCACCTCCCACAGCAGATCTCCGTTTTGAGGTTTCTTATTCCCACACAGGTGCTCAAGAGCCAGGTTGCTATTTACACAGCACTGCCATTGACATAACAAACCCTGCCAGACCCAGTCACACAGAAACACAACGTGCAATTTGTCAGCCTCCTACCAGCTCGTGTTCCCAGAGGTCACACAGCACCTGCCCTGAAGAAAGGAATGGAAATGTTTAAAGGCTTATAAGTGGGAGCAGCTAAGGAGAAAACTGGACAAAATTCAGGGCATGGTTAGCTGCAGCCACAGTAAGCATCCTTGTAATATGGACATAGCTGAGGTAGCTTTAAATTACTGACCATCTGTAGCAGTGACAGTCCAGAGCTCAGCAGCAGCATACTGTAAAATCAGAGCAGTATCTGTGTAGCTGCTTCTGGCACCTTGAAAACTAATGCTGGTATGTCCAGAGTGCAGAAAATGATCAAGTCTGAAAGAAGAAAATGTCTGAATTTGAAAGAGAAATGTACAACATGTTGAAGTGCAGGTAATATATTTCAAACAGCCTGAAGTTTAGGTGATGCTGATTTCAGAAAGGATTATTTGGGAACTGGCTAGAGCTAAGATGTAGAGAACAGACCACAGAAAGCAATTTTGTAGTGGGAGGGGGGCAGATGAAGTGACTCGCACCAACCTCCACAAGCCAGAAATCACATCCAGCCAGTCATTATTCATTTTTTATTTTATATCTATTTATTATAATTACTTTAAATTTACACTGTCAAAAGCTGAGTGGAAAAGGGGCATCAGAATCTGTCCCAATCAATCATACCTGAATTAGGAAAATAGTGTCCAGCCCATGAAGGAGGTTGAAACCATTGAAGCTGCTTTGGGAAAGGGAGCACGCATTCACGTGCATCTCATAGGTAAGCTCACATACTTTGAAGTTTGCAATGCCAGGGCATGGAAAGTAAATTCCCCGAAGTTTGCTGTTGATAAATGATTGTGCTTTTGAAATGGTAATACAAATGCACTGAGTCGTGAAATGCAGCTAATATAATTAATCTTGCAATATTGTAAATCTGTTGGAGACAGATAACATGAGAATTTTGCTCTACTGTTTCACACCACACAAAAACCAATAAAGTTGTGTTCAGAAAGAAGCCTGGAGCCTAAATATTTCCAGGTGACTTTGGTGATTTAAAAAAAAAAAATCTGTTTATATAACCTTTTAGAAAAAGCAAACATTATGCATAACATCAGTTTGCTCCACCCTAGAACTTCTCCAAGAGCTACCTGAAAAATAAAGATATATTCTATATTATTTTAATTTTTATAGATAACTTAAGCAATTGAATGAACATCCAAGGGCTCGGGAAATTTGGAATTTTATTAGTTCATGAGTTGTGTTTTGAGACATTGCTATTTATAACAGCAAGTATTCTTCAGTTATAGATGTCAAAATCAAAAATACCCTTTATACAAAGTGTATTTAGGGATATCTCAGTCTATTTCGGTCAGTAAGTTCCCTTGTTTTCTATATTGCAAATAACCTTTCTACAATTCCTCTTGCTAACAGACATGAGGAACATCCAGCTACCAACACAAAGTTTGGACAACATCCACCTTTTACAACCTTTGATAAAACTTCCTCAGATCAGAGACAAACATGTATGAAAGAAACTTAATACTGACAATTCAAAGGAAAAATGCTGGAGAAGCCTGAACATCAGTCTGTGACTTTTTGCCTTTTATATAATGTCTAAAGTTTGTTTCTAAGATGTCAGGAACTGTTGCAGCCTCGGATGAAATAGGGGTTGTGTGCTTTCTTGAATCCCATCATAATGGATTGATTGACCTGAGTTGTCCTCCTCAGTTGCATGGATGAGCATTGACTTCTGCAAGTTTCTGTGTCTGGTAAAAATAACGTAGACCTTTTGTTCTTCAAAGAGGAGGTCTTGGGTATGCAGGTTGAGTAAAATCTTCAAATAATGATACAAACCTTAAGTAGAAAATTCTCCCATCCTATTTCTTCCTGTTTAGTCTCATAAGGTCTTGTGTGTAAGCTCAAATAATACTTGTAGTACTTATTGCTACAAGTAGTACAGATTTGGACCAGATGATTTCTAAAACCTGGTGATTCACATTCTTTGAGAAACAGGTGCCTTAGGCCTATTACCACTACCAAGAGAATCTTCTCTAGTTTAACCCACCATATGTCTTCTCAGCATGAAGCATCATGGAAGAAGCTGGACACTGTCCTTCCTACCCTGACTTTATGCACAGAAAAAGAATTGAGAGCAGAAGCAAGAAAGGGGGATCAGGACTTCAGTCTGGATCCATGCCACTTCAGGTTTTAGTGCTTGCTTTCACTTTGTCTGGTAAAATCTGAGCAGCCTCATCCTGGGATGAACAATAGAATTCAGATTAATGCCAAAATAAGCTTTGTTGGCAATTCTAACCTCTTATCTTCATGTCTGCTGGAATGAATATAAGCTTTTCTTAGCACCATGGCTGATGCACATCAGGAGAGAGAGAGCAGGTAATTAATTTGGAAATTCACCATGCAATCATTCTATCATTCTGCAAGAGTAGCAGTGTTTAGTTTCTCTGTCTCCCTGTTTGTTTGGTTGGTTTTTTTAACTGTGTTCTTAAATTGAATACATTTCTGACTATTTTTGGAGACTATGAATGGATGCAAGGATGGACATGCCTGGATCTATGGAGGTAAAAAGGGTGTCAGTGATTCATTTGTAAGCAGTATCTCCCATGCACTCAAATGCCTACAAATTTCAGGGGGAAAAAGATCTTCTACCTTAGAGGGAAAAAGCTCTGCTCTAGATTTTCATTAGCTAGAGCATTCAATGAGAAATTCAAAGCTAATCATATCTATAATTATCATCTCTCAGCATTGACTGGCATCTTCACTCTGAAGGATAGCATCACTCCTCCCAGAACTGAGAGCACACATGGGACATTACCACAGTAGGCAAATAACTAGCCTGGGAAACTCTCAAAACTCCAAAGAAAGGAAGTAGTGCAGATCTTCTGCTTCCATGGACATGTCTTGGTTCTCTCTACTTATGCTTCCTCTTGCTGTCCCCTCTCTGGTTGCCTGGTGGTCAAGCCTTCTCTGGGACTTCTTTGGTTTTCAGTTGTACTTCTCCCTGGGGGTAAAGTAGTGAAGTTAAGAAACTTGGATCCTTGGAAGCATTCAGCCCTAGGTTTGTTCCATCTCCACTTTCTGACCACCTTTACAAGGACCTGGAATCCAATTTCCAAGTCCCTTATCTCTGTAACTGGACTGTAGAAGCCACTGCCTCTCCCCATCACTTCATCCTTCTCCCTCACATACACAACTGCTCACCAGTTTAGTTTTCTTCCTAAGAGTCTCTTACAGGTGATAGTCTAGGAGCAGTGCTGTGTCTAAATGTTTTCTGGATCCCCCAAAGAAATTATTTCCATGACCTCATTTCTTGCTACCACCGCATTTCCAAGCTGCCTTCCTCTCAGGTGCTGAACTTCCCTTGTAAAGCAGGGCAGTTCTAGCAGAGCAAGTATTTGATCCCCATCACCCTTGAAGTAGCAGACAACACTTGAAAAAAGGTTTTGTAGCTAAACCAGATTGGAGTTCATAGAGCAAGAAAAAGTCTGAAGTATCTTTCTTCTGCAATCACCAATGCCATCTTCTATTCTGGCTACATCCTGTGTTTTCTCTAGCATGAACAGCCACCAGCAGACATTTTATCAGTGTTATTAGAACCACCAAATCCAGAAGTGTCTCAGCATGTTTTTTTGTTGATCTTGCTTGTATCACACGCAAAGCACACTTTCTGTTGTCATTTTTTCTCCCCTTGCAATCTCATGTCTTCAAGGAAAAAATCAAGCCTGAACAGTGAAAGTTGCAGGACAAACATTTTGTTGAGCAGTTCCCCTTTGATGTAAGCTGCTGATACTTACGGAAACAGCATTAATCAGAATTGTTTAGAGAAACAAACACGAAAACCCGCATTCAAGCCCTAGTTCTGCTTGTTTTTATTCATGCAGAACTTCACCATTCTCTATAACCAGTCCCACAACAACACGTCATGCTCCTCTATTTCCTGTGGTGCTCAGTAAAAGGAGTGTCACAGGACATGGGCATTTGTGAGCAATTCAGGGCAGTTGTGGGAGGGACAATTTACCATCAGCCAAACCTGGGAGAGGGTAGGGAAAAGTGAGGTTGGTTTGGGTCAACCCTCCCTCTCAAAACCTCTGTGTTCTCTGGGGCCAGCTCTCACCATTGTGCCTGTGCTGCCTTTGAATGTTGTGTCATAGCTACCGTCAGAAGGGTCCAATCTGCACAAACCTTCTACTAACAGCTGCTGGAAGAGTATGAGAAGCTCTCAATTCCTATCTGGCCTGCATGGCTCTGAAATGGGGACAGAGCTTCTCACCTGATTCTGAAGAATTTTGAGTCCTTCTCAGGCAGCAGCTGAGACACAGCTCACCCCAGAAACATCTGAACACTCGGCAGGTCACCTTTGCTTTTCATCTCAGTAGTCTGCACAGAAGAGCTTGCAGTTTCAGCGTGTTCCGTGATGCACAGATTTTGGATAGTGGCTGTTGAGATAAGTAAACATTTGCTCTTCATTTCTCTAAGTACAGTTTTGTACATGGTGTAAAGGTGTTTCCTCAGATACAGAAACTGAGGACCTGAGATCTCTAGAAGATTACAACTACCAGCTTTTTGAATTCAATTTGCATTTTTGGCTTAAAAATTAATCCAGATGAAACAAGGGAAGTTGACACTTCATGTATGAAGCCCTGGCTTTAGGTCATTCCTTTTCTTTTGTGATAACAAACCAACCTCCAGGGCCTTAATGTGAGCTACAATTTAGCAGTAGGACAGCAAAATAGTTTTGTATAAAAAGACCTTGTTGGTTTTGCTAAGAATTGTTGGAACAATTCCTTCTTCTGCTATGAATGCTGACAGGGAACTTCTTTTAACCTGTCACTCAGTCAAAACTGTAGCTGCAAGATGTGGTTATTTATCTTCATTGGAAAGTTGAGAACATTGAGAAAAAAAGTTCCCCCAAAAGCATCCCCAGAAGCAGATTCTACAGATGAATTTTCAGTTCACAACAGCAGTAATTGTTTCACTGAAAGTTTATTGGGGAAAAAACCCAAAAACCTAAAAGACAAAAAAACACCACCACAACAACAACAAAACAAATAATAAAACCCAAGCAGGTCTCATTATGAATTTGGTTTGCATTGAGAGCAATCATATTAAAAGTAGATGCTGCAATTTAATACATGCATAAGATGGGACTTTATTCCACACTCAGAAAGCGAAATGTGCTGCTAATGAAAGAATATAAAAAGAGCTAAAAAGGGGTACATATGTGCATCATCTCTATTGAGCTTCCCTCCAAAGAGAAGCCACAGTACTATCCTTCATTTAGTGTTTCAGAGCAGCGCATGCTCTTGGCACTCTAATGGCAGAAAAAGTGAGCATTGAAGAGCCAGCCTGGTAAAAGGCAGCAATTCCCCCTTTTTGGCAAAGCTGCTTGTAAGGGGAAGCCCAAGAAACAATTTGTGGAGGATACCTGCCAGCTATTTCAATCTAAACCATATCCTTTCTTTAGATCTGAAACATGTGAGGAAAACTTATGCATTACTAATGGGATCATTTAGACTGTGGGGTGTGATTCTGGAGTGTGGAACATCAGGTTTGCCTTTCCCTGGGGGATTCTGGAGCCCTTCAGGGCCAGTGGCAGGGGTCATGGCCTAGAGTCCATCAGTCCTGTATCTCAGCACAGAAAAAGGAAATCAAGATGTAGTATTGGCTGCTTTGCCAGAAATCCTCAAATATGCCCTGGCACTCCAGGACTGCCCTCCCAGATACTCCATTATCCTCTCCCCAGGATATCCAAGATATGTGGAAAGGCTGGGAAGTTACACATGCCTATAGGATATCCAGACCTACTAGGGGTTAGGCAAAGTACCCAAGGGCATCTCAAATGGCACTGCACAACTAAAATATGCCTATCTGATGGAAAATGGTACAATTTAAATAGTAACAATAAACACTTTGAACTGCAATGATCCATACACTCACCCAACAGAGGTGATACAGTAAGAGACTCACACGTTTCTAAAATAATTGTTAGGTTTGTTACATTTCAGCTAAGAAGCAGGCAAGATCTGAGGAGCTGATAAGATTTCAAAGTCTGGATCCAAAAATGTATGTTTAGACCCCAATTTGCACCCATGATTAATGTCTGCCTTAATCACCAGAAAAGTAAACGCATTCCTGGTCACCAGACTGCAGAAAAGAATGCATCCTGATCCCATCACCTCATGTATGCCATAGGATATGTCATGGCTAGATGCTGTGATACTCTAAAAATGATTCTACAGCTTCCAAAAGATTATGATCTAAAAAATCATGATATATTATTAAAAATACCTAGAAAGGAAAGCAGATAACAGCTCTAGGAAAGTGATGAACAGGCAGTAGGTAAAACACAGAAAAACTAGTCAGGACTCATATAAAAACAATGGTTGGGTGGGAAGTGGGCTTTGACACTCTGTTTAGAAATGGACCAAGAATTGAATTTTAAATCAATGAACAATTTTGAAAGCTGTAGAATCATTTTATTTAAGGCATAATTAAACCGTTCATCCTGAGCCAATAAATATTGAATTTCAGTGTTGATAATTTAAGGAAAAATAGGAAAATAAATAAGTCCTGTACCAAAATTTTGAAATATTTAATGTAAAAAATGTTGGAAAGAAACTATTGATTTAAATGGGTTTCAGGATTCTTGGGGATTTTATCTAATCATAAACAGCTGTGGGAAATCAACATAAATTTGTCCTTTGTGTCTGTGCCATGAAATCTGCATTCTCTGGCTTCTGAAATTCTAAGAGTGGAAAATTAATTTCATTTTATAAGACCACCTTCAAAAATAAAGACTGCTGACTTGTAAAGGCCAAAATTATATTTTAAGATATATACATAAACATCTTCAGCTGCTTGCTTTGCTGTGTTTGCTGGCAAAGCTTTTATTGCTATAGATTCTTTTTCTAAAAAAAAATCCAATTGAAGTTTAGTTAGATTCAAACTATGTCAGATGAGGTATTTCAGCTGGTAGAGAACACAAGGCAGAAAATTATTATAATTTTTAACAGAAGGAAGAATAGAAAAGCAAGGCTTTCAAGTTAAGAGAGAAGTCTGCCTGCTGCAAGCAAATCTTTTTAGAAATAATTGCCTATGATTAGTGTTTTAAAATCTGCAAAAATGCTGTCTTGCTATTGAGCAGAGACAATGCTGAGTTGAAACAGAAATGTGTAAAGGGAAGAAGAGGAATTAAATCATTTTATTTCTATACTTACACCTGGACACATTGAAGCTCTGTGTGTCTCTTGCAGAGTGCTGCCAGCCGGAGAGCTTTGCCTGCTGCGAAGGCGTCTATGGCACCAGCAGAACACTTGACAGAGCTTGGAGCTGCTGGCCTGATTTTTGTCAGGGAAGCTGTGGGTGACTGTGTGAATCTCCTCTTCACCTGCCTCAGTCAGCCAGAAGTGTTAATTGCAGTGTCAGGATCCAGGGAACCCAATTACATTATAAACCCTTCCTCGTGTGCTGGATGTGTGTCCAGTGGGCACCAAGCCCCTAACAGAAAACCAAGGGTTGTATCCCAGCCCAGTAACCTGCCTTGGATGTTGGCCAGTAGCAGACATTTAGGGAACTGGTGCATCAAATAAGTTAAAAGGTTTCATTTCCTGAGAACCTTTTTCAGCTTCTGGCAATCTTCAGTTTCAAGACTTTCTGAGCAGGAATTTGCCTCAAGACAATGATGAATTAATGATGAACTGAACTAGGAGTATTTATCACATCCTGGAAATATTCTTTCCATGGATTTCCCCACTGCTAAAACAAACCTCACACTTTTCTCCATCTTTAACACATTTTCCATCATTTCAGTACTGCCTTCACCTGGCACTCACCACAGGCCAATATGACAGATTTCTCCAAAGGAGTTTTCAGAGTTTCCCCCATGGCTTAAACTGATGGGTTAATGCTGTTCCACTATTTTCCATTCAATGATAGCCCACATTATTCACTCACTATCAGATTAGTGTGTCTGAAAAAATGACAAGCTATTGGAATCCTGCAGAGGTATTTAGTGGCATTTGGATAACCCCACAAATTTTAGGTGTACAGTTTGAGGCTGGATGTAGCCAGGCTACATTATGAAGAAAAGACAGCCTGATTCCACATGTCTGAATGCACAGGCCACACCAGGCAGCTCTAATGAGCATCTACAGTCCCTACAACACAACTGAGGCATGGATTCCTTTGCAAACCCCCAAGCATTTATTTTTTCTTATTATCCTGACACAGAGAAGAAGCTGTTTATAATGTGGTAAGGGATCAAGAGATAAAATGATCCACAGCCAGCCTGTTGAGCCCATAAATGCATCCAAACAGCAAGGCAGTGGAACAAAGTGGTGGCTGTAACACCTACAGTGTGGCTGGGCCTGTGTAATCCACTTCCATCAGAGCAGTTATTGATCAAACAGATAGCAGGAAACACAGAACAAGATTTTGACAAGTTAGATAGTGCTTCTGCTGTCAAGAGTTAAAAAATAATTTGCACTGTCCCAAACAGACAGGAAAGCTAGTTATCAGTGAAAATTATGCTATTTCCTGAATCTCTCATGAATGCATGAGTATAAAATGTCATGGTTTATTTATGCTTTTATTATATAGAAACTATAAGACTGCTTTGAAATCCTCTCTTTCCTGCCTCCATGTGGAGTGCTGTCCAGTTGATTACCTGAGATTTATTCACTTCACCCATGTGTTTCATTGTTATTTTTAGCTCACAATCAAAGCTGGAAATGTTAATTATACAAAAGGAGTACTGGAATACATCCAGCCAGGGTCAAATTTCCACAATATTCTTTCGATCAGATCTTCTGGTCAAGTCACCACAATATCCTTGCCAGCAGAGCTTCTGATAAAACTGAATTGAGAAATTGCATTCCCAAGTCCTGAAGTGCTGAACTGACTTCCCAGTTTAATACAAATAGTCAAATGGGTGTCTGGGGCTCAGAGACACTTTCACAACCCTCTCAGCCTTTGGGCAGGTAGCAAAAGCAAGCAAAGTGAGAAACAGGCTTCCCAGAATCTTTCTTAAAAACAATCTAAGGGATTGCAAGATGCCTCTCCTGAGCTGAACAGTTTTTTTTCCCTAGCCTGAGCTCCTGATACAAGGTATTTTGAAGTAATCAACATCAGTCAGGCAGAAGAACACTGCTTCAGGGAGCTTTAAGCCTGAAAAAGATATCAGACCCAAGCCAAACAGAGAGTGTGGTGGGATGGGGAGTACTGTACCACATCACAAGATCCCCATGAACACTGGTACTCACTCTGCACTTCTCTGAGCAAGGGAGGAGCCATTATACTCTTTAAAAAGTTCCTGTTTGGTCCCTGCTGCTTTCTTGGTGCTCAGGATACTGGAGGGAAATCTATGAGCTGCAAAAGAAATAAAACAAGAAATGATGTTGTCTTTTCAGTAAAAGGCATGAGGATCATTAAAAGCAGGTATGGATGGTGAGACTATTGCTTTCCCTCCCAAACCATATCATGATTGTTTTATTTTTTTTTTGGTGGGGGTTAGGGGAGGGAAGGGGGCCATGAGTTGTAAGACTGAAAGCTGTTTAAAAAACCCCAAAATAACAACAACAACAACAACAACAAACAACTATGAAAAAATAATTTTCTGACCAAGACAGGAATATCTTCATTTTAATCTTCTCAGAGACAAGGCTTTCTTTGTAAACCAGGTGGCTGCTGGTTCTGCCTTTCAGCAATTTGCAAAACCCCTTTTAGCATCATTGTATGGTATCTGCACATGCCATTTGAGAGGCTGGGATTTTTAAGAGTGTGCAGAGTCATCTGTTTTCCCAGAATTGCTCCTGCAGCAGAGACAATTTGAGAGAAGACCATTCATTAAAAAGGAATTGAAATGGCTGACCAAAAGGTTTTCTTGGGAAAGGAAGAGTTTGAAAGCTTAGGTAGGATTTGTAGCTGGGGAAAAAATCCTCACTGTGAGCAGACAGGCCTCTGCAAGTTCTGCCAGAGAAAAGCAATGGGAAGAAATGAGATTTTACAAACTCTCAACAGTAGGGTCTTCTCCTTTGTCTGGATGCTTTTCCTGTGTTGTTTTTGGGAATTGAATAACACATGTTTACTCAACAAGCCCAAATGGAGCACCACAAATTTAAAGCCTTCCCCTCCACTGTCCCTTTCTTTATTTTGTTTTTAACCAAAGTGGACTTCCCATTTTCACATCACCTGTTCTTTGAAGCAAGGCCACCAAAAACAAGGCCCTGAGGGACAGTGGACAACAGAGGAGACATGGCAGTTTTGCTGTGGATCAGGAATGCTGCATCCTGTTCTGAGTTCATAATGTAGCAAATCCAACAGTGAAGGCAAGAGAGGGGACACAATTTTGCACCCTCCTGTCCCTTGTAGTGCCTCTCTACCATTGTGAGAGTCTTCAGCAGCTCATGCAGGGTCCACAGGTTTGACAGCACCAAGGGAGGTACAACCTCACTTGGTATCATTGATTATTTGTTTGTAGTGACACTTGTGAATCTGGAGGTTTTCCCTTTCCAGGTCTCACTTGCCCAAGCTTGTGCTTGGGTCGTAATTCATTCTTGGGGTCATGGGACAGCCCTCTCCATCTGCTTATTCAAGGGATGGATAAGAGGTGGATGTGGAGAGAAGAAACCCACAAAAAAACCTGCTGTGGAAGAACAGTTGCCTTGAAGGGAATCTTCAAGAACAAAAGAGCCAGAATTGATTGCACTTAAAACTCATCATTTTAAGTTATAGCTGCTGATCTTGATGGGATATGACTCATATTTTTTTTAATATTTTGCATCAGTGGTGCCATAAACTCACTTTCACAGAACAAACATGAAAAAAAAATCAGAAGCACAAAGACAAGCCACAGCCAAAATTTAATCAAGAAATCTGTCTTCATCAGGCCAGCATTATTTTAGATCCACAATGTTTCTGAATGGCTCAAAAGAACAGAATGACAATAGATAAATTCTCCTGAAAGCACTCTAAAATGTCAACACCCACCAGTGAAGAAACTAAATTCAATCTAATAACATAATCTGAACTAGAAATGCAGGTTAATGACCTTCCACTTCACTGTCTAATGGGGCACACATCTTACGAGAATAAATGGATTGTGGAACGTAACTACTCATAGCGGGATTTTATAAATAAATTATTATAACACTAATTGGGACTAAATTACCATGTTTTAAAGTCATCTAGTAATTAAACTTTCTAGTGGCACAGTACCGAGACCTTTTATGCTGTGGAAAAATATTTTCTCTGATTAAGGTACTGACAAAACATTACTGACATAATTTCTGCCTAAGTGTTTTGATCCCCAAAACAAATTCCCTCCAAATCCAGTACCTTACATTGAAAATATCTAGAGGATTAAAGGAAGAGATTGAATGCTAACCCTTTAAGTCTTCATAGGGAGATGAATTACCCTGCTTTTAATACAACGTTAAGATATCTATTATGACATCCTTCTGTCAGACACTTATCCTGTGTGGAATTTAAAATATGAAATTTGGTTCTATTTCTTGTGTAGCACTACCACAGAACCGCTGGTGGCATGGGAGTCAGGGATGCAGTGGGCAGGTGCAGTGCAGGGTGTTGGGGCTCTGATGGCCTGGTCTACTCTTCCTTGACACCCTTAGGTCCTGGCTGGCTCCATTTTCTCCCAGAATTCAGGAGAGTTCCCATCCAGCAATGGTATTTTGCACAGGACTGACTGTGAGGTCCAGCTTTAGTGTCTATTACTGCAGACTTAGTCAATTTGATTACTGAGATGAGATCTGCTTGCCGTTTTATTCTTTCTAGGCCACATAAACAGGGCCTCTATGCAAAGCAAGGCATACAGCTCAGCCTGTGGAGTGTTGCTATCAACACAGAATTTACTGTTTAGCCAAGTAGGAAAGGATTTGGGTTTTATTAAATGAAACATTAGCAAAACTTGAGGCACAACAAAATCTTACTCCATGTAACACCTGGATTATCCCCAAATACCCCCAGAAGGGGCACAGAGTGCTGTTCTCACCAGGGCAGGTCTGACAGCCCATGTGTTCCAAGGGTTTTCCACAGAGCTGCCTTTTCAGTGCCTCTGCTGAAGCTGTGAACACAGCATGCTCCATACACAGCCCCCTCTGTTTTGAGAAGGCAAATATAAAAAGCCCAGAGAAAGCATGAGAGCAATTAAAAATCTTTTACTTCTAAATGCAGCATTAAGAGGTAAAGGAAGCACTTGGCTTTTGGAGTCAGCATCCTGTACAAATGGAAGAGTTCATGAGCAGGATATCCTTCACTCCCAAGGGGCCTGGATGGGATCATGGCTTCATCTGGGCATATGCAGAGAGACAAAGGAAAGGCTGGGAGATTGCTGATGGTTTGCAGGTGCAGATGTGAGCCCAGAGGAGCAACTAATCCAGTTGCACAAAAAGCTGCCATCAGACTATTTTTCTTCCTATTAGCACAGTTGTCTCAAAGTGCAAACTTGATTATTTTTTCTGAAAGTCCCTTCTGAATCTAGGGCAATAAATCAGTTGCTTCTGGGTTTTTTGAGATCTGAGTTTCTTTCAGGACTTCAGTTCTCTCAGTGGCAGCCCCCTCACCTCCCACAGTGGTGCAGTGTGCTGAGTTCACTCCCATCCTGAGTTTACATCCACTGCACCTACCTTCAGGAGAACTGAGCCGACAGCACACTCACCAGTAACAAACTGCAACATGAGATACTGTCCTTAAAACCCACAGTGAAGATATTACAAGGCTTTGGTTCTGCAGGTCAGCTGATGTGTTTAGCCAGAATTGCCCAGTAACTAGCCATAAACAAGCTTTTTTCTTCTTTATTTCACTGACATATTTTCTCTCCCATCAGTTTCTAAGTCTTTAAACTACTGGGAATAGATCAGAAGAGTATCAAACACCACAAGTTTTATTCTATCGGTTTTCTCTCACGTGTTTAGCACCTTGAGAAGGTGAGAGCCTGATAAATGTCAAACGGTTTATGCAGCTAAAGCATCCAGAAGCCTGGAGTCTTATCTAGGTTTCTATAGTATGCAAAATTGGATTGCCAGTCTCAGGAGAGTAATCTCATAAAGGATTTTCTAATCCTTCTCTGGCAACTCCAGCCTGCAAGAGTGGGAAGCAGTTGACCCAAAACTATTTAAATCCTGAAAGCTTCAGTCTCCACTAGCATGGCTATCTGTGAGAACTCCTGCTGGAACCACAAAGCACTTCATGCATAGAGATGACTGTTTCACAAACACAATTACAGCTGGTTTGTTGCCTACCTCCACACAGGTGTGTCTGCGTTCCTACTGGTGCATAACGGGTTTCTTGGAACAGGCTACTGGGAAGGATGCTTTGTGTTGCTCAGAAAGCTTTTCCAGAAGCAAATTGCTCTGCTGGATACTGGCTTGGCTCTAATTCTGGCCCCACATTTATTCACAGCCATTTATACTGAAAATGTGACATCTTCCTTGAGCTAAAATAACACCTTTCCTTCGGCAGTGAATAAGCAGTTTTGCAGAGATTCTCCAAGGCAGAAGGCAGCATTAGGCATGCATTTATTGGTCATTAGCTATTTGGTGTTAAGTGATTAAAAACTCCTCTGCCCTTGCCGACATATAATTCAATTATTTTGAAAAAATTAGCAAATTGTTATCCCCAAAAAGGTTTAATGCTGATTAAGTGAGGCTATTTTTCTTCTACATTGTGCTAATCACTGCCTTTCAGTCACAGACAGGGAGAATCACCTTGGATATCCAAACTGTACTGCAGCATCAGGCCCCAAATAATGCAAGAAGGAAAAGCACCCACATGATCATCTTAATTTTTTCTACATAGCACCCTGTCCTGTGGAAACTGTCAAGCTCTTTCCTCCTCCTACCAGGGACAAATAGCTTGTAAATCAATAGTCATTACAGATATTGTAGCTTTAGTTAATAACTTATTTTATTAAATTTGGGAATACAGCATATAGCATTTGACTGGTCCTGCTATTTTATTTCTTTTTAATGAATTATGGAAGCATTTTCTTTTTGGCTTGTGTTTTCAAATAAAAATGGAAATAAAAATGGAAAGTACTGCTCTTTTTTTTTTGGTTTTGTTTTTTTTTTTTTTTTTTTTGTCTCAGAAGTAAAACACAAACCTACACATTAGAACTTCTGCTTCTGTCAAGCTGGGTGAGTCAGCAGGGAAGTGGTGAAGAGAACCCTCCCAGACTTATCAGAGAGAGACTGAAAACTAAGGAGGAAGGGAGAGCTTTCTCTAATACCCTATGGCTGTCAGGTTTAAATTTTAATCTGAAACCATTCAGGGCTAAATTTCAATAATTCACAAGAAATTAGTGATTCTACAAGAATAATCACAGAAAACCAAAGAGGAGAATTTAAGAGTCAAGAAAGGTGAAGCACTGTGTGATAAAGGAAGAGACCTTCACATAATCCTACATGGCAGGGAGCTAGTGTTTTACTCTTTGTGTTCACAAGGTCCTGTACACAACAAAGGTCTGGTTGTCATACAAACAGCATTGTTATAAAACCACAGTTAGGATGATCAGAGGGAAAGACTCAGTTAAGAGATATATCTCTCTCAGTATCTTCAATCTCCTTCCTACCATAAGAAGACATCAGGTGCCTGAGTAATTCAGGTAGCTGGATAATTCAGGTACTTACATTTTCCTAAATAGCATTAAAAACTTCTGTCAGCACTCACTGAAATGAGCTCCCTTAAGGTTAATGTTTGCTCACAAGCATTGCACAGCATCTTTTGTGAAATCATGACAGTATTTTTTCTGAAGAATGAAGCAAAATTTTAACACTATCAGAGGTAGTTCCTGAAGATGAAATAAGGCAGCTTTCACACTACTGAATTCATGCTCCGTGCCCAGATTGGTACATTGGATTAATGGGGCTTCAACAGAATGTCAGTATTTTACTTGACTGGAGGTTCATAACTTCTTACACTGAGTTTCAGGGTCTGGTTCTTCAGCTCACTGTAATTATAATTGGCAGGGGGAACTGCTTTACAGATGACCCTCCTCCCCAAGTGACATTCCCACAAATAGAACTGAGCTCACTGTAGTTTGCAGCACTTAGGCAGAGCTCTGGACTGCATCACAAAGTCTCCTTTAATGGGTTTGCCTCAGTAGATGTAAAGTCCTATTGAATCTTAAAGGAAAGATGATTTGAAAGGTCTATAGACATTTCACTGATTGCCTGTCACTGAACGGCAGCAAGTAAAATATTTGAGTGAAAGGGTCCCTTCGAGTCCCTAATCTGTAAATCTGCCAGTCTACACAGACCCTGAATATTTAAAATAAGGGTAGATTAAAGAACTAATTTCTCTTAGAAAGATGCTGTGCATGCTACGCATCCTCTGCTGTGTTGCTGGTGCCTTGTGCTTTTTCATGACAGAACCTATTCATTTAATCCCCTCCCTTCTGATTTCGAGCTTGATAACATATGGCAAGTCATCAAACAGAAATTATCACTAATAGATAACTGACAATCAATTTCCATTATTCTCAACAAGATGTGACTGCGCCTTTTTTTAACCAAACATATTGATTTGCTGAGCTGATTTCCCTGTCATTTCAAACATCTCCATGGGATATTTCTATTGAGCTCGCTGAATGCATTTGCTGCAATGAAGCAGATGCTTATTTTCTATCTGGCCTAAAGATTATTTATTTTGCCTTTGAGTTAATCTGAAGGCCATATATCAAAAAACCCTATCTGTTATATAAGAAAAATTCAAATCTCAAAGGATAAACAGAGAAGGATGACACAGATTTAGTATTGAAATCATTTAAGGTGACATCATTTCACAGGTTTTCATCCAAGTTGCAAGACATTTCTCTGGGACATGAGGTTATTTGCTGGCTGGAATATCAAGACAAAATGGGCCTCAGCTCCATGGGTTGTGGGTGCCTTTCCTGGTGAAAGTGTGTTCCTGAGGGGCTGGGGAGATCCTGGAGGAAGATGTCCTCTGCAGTGGGGCTGAGTCCACACAAAACATCTATAGGAGTTGAGAGCTGGCACAAAGAATGTGCAAGGTATCGGGACAGCTTCCTGGTTAGGACTGGCTTTTGCCCTGATTCTCAGGAAGACAGCTGATACTGAAATCAGGGAGAACAGTCATAATGCCCCTAAGTAATCATGGGAAGAAGAAAATAGGATAACCATAAGGAGCATTTGGGGCAGAAAAGGTAGGGTGACTGTTGGAATGAGTCTGGTCAGGATGGACAATGGAGTGACCCCACCATCTTACTTGGAAAGTATCAATCTTAGGGCGTGAGAAACATCTTAAACATCTTGTGTGGTTAGAGTGAGAAGAGTTGGACCATGGGAGTTAGTATGTAGATAAGACAGTTACATATAAGGTTACATTCCAACTTCTTGTTAATGATTTGTTAGTTATGTTCAACATATAAGCTTATGTTTTTGATGCTCCCAGTTCATTGGTCCCCTGCCCTCAGATTGTCCCTTAAATAGTGCTGTGATTGTCCTGCCTTCATGTTTTTTGAGACTATCCCATACCACATGTAGTTTCTCTCCTTTGTTATTTTGTTCTGTTTTGGGTTTCTGTTTCTTTTTTGGGTGTCTCAATCATTCCCATCCCTATTTAATTTTTTCTCTCAACCCCTGGCTAGTTTGATTCCAGAGTCATGCAGACACCAGTGTGACAGGTGCCCACCTTGTCTCACCAGGACAGCTTTCAGTGTTTGGATGGTGAACACAAAACAAGGTGACAAGAGCTGCCATTATTGCCTGTGTTACCAGGACACTGATGTAATTGCTGCTGAGTTATCTAGAAGAGTAGCCCAGCCCTTACCAGATGTTTAAACAATCCAAGAGTTGCTGCTATGGTATCATGACCACGTGTCTGCTCTGCTTGTAGTGGCTGGGTCAGGCCACAAATGAGAACTACATTAGTGAGACCTATGCAAAGTTCACTTTGTAAAATGTGTAAGATTTTGACCAGAAAATCCCCCAGTAAATGACATAGGAGGTGAGAGGCGAGGGAAAAATAACCCTTCCAGGCTCTCAGCAGAAGAGAATTTCACCACTAAAAAAAAAAAAAGGATTTGATGATTCTCGACAAGTAAACCTTACCAGTGTGTTTCTAATGGGAGTAGCACTATCCCTTCTAAGACCTACTAACAGCATTTAACTCAGTTACTCTCTTAGGGAAGTGAATCTCACAGCTTGAGCACTTTTTAATTCTTTAAAACCTGCAAGTCATTAATTTAATCAAATGAACCATTATTCTTTAGTTCTGGGACTTAAAAAGAGGACTGATCCATTTTTCACCCTGTCCATCAACCTTGCAAAGGAAATTACTGTAGAATTTCAATTAGAGGAAGACACACTGTTTGGGACTTTTTAGATTGATTCTAGAGAAAATCACAGCAAATGTGTGTTGGGATACACTGACTGAACTGGGGGGGAACCTCCATCACTGCAGCTGGTGGAAGCAATCATGCCTGTGGATTGTGCCTCTTTGATTTCCACCATATCCTTTTGTCTGTCTGCCCAAGATTCTTCAGGGAAATCTGGCACACCAATAAAATTATTCCAACATGCAGATATCAATCCAAAGACTGGAAATGCCTGAGAACCACACCCAAGAATAGAGTGGGAGACTACATTATAAGCTAATTTAAAAGGGAACTGAAACAGTGGGTAGTAGATGAAAGCATGTTGAATGACTATGATGCAATCCAGCATCATTCTGCTCTCAGGAGCACCAGGAGCTTATAATCTGTACCTCTTTACCTATACATCCAATTTAGGTGTCCAACAGGTAATTTATCATGTTCTGTACTTCCTTGTTTATGTTAGAAAATACCTTTATTCTGTGCACACCCAACAAAGACTGAAAAAGCTTCCAGGAGTAAATAGCAGCAGATACAAAACACACCTCTGATAAAAGTTCAAAATCCAAAAACGTCAAGAATATATCTTCAGTGCTAGTTTTCAGGCAGCAGGAAAAGAAGATGTGAAATAAGTTGAAGAAAGAAATTAAGTGGCCTATATCACTTTTGTAACTGGGCTGGGTTTATATATGTATATATATGTATATATATGTATATATATGTATATATATGTATGTATGTGTACATATATCCAGCATTGCAAAGCATAAAAGTGTTTCAAGGAGAAAAACTGGATAGATAAAAAAATGGAAATGAAGTGACTAGGAAGGACAGTAGGAGAGCTGAAGTATTAAATGGGGACATAATAAACATTCTTGCACTGGGATGCACTGAAAATACTGCACCTAAAGTAATGCTGGCTGTGTCTTTGCTACTGTAAATAGATCTAGGATGAGTAAGGTAGGAGCTTAGTTTAAAAAGTAATGCCAAACAGTAAAAGTAAGGAGGAGGAGAACATGAATTAACTTTAAGTAATAAATGTGTTGTTAGGGGAAAAAAATCCTTGCAATCTAGTGCACTCATCCATAAGAAAGATGGGAAAGCAGAATAAGAGGATAGATTTATAATAGCAGAGACTGAGACTAAGGGTTTGATGGATTCCTCTTTGGGTACTTGTTCCCTCACATGATTTGGAGTGATTAAATTACTTGAAAGGAAATCTTGGGTTCCAATACTTTGCCCTTTACCAGGACCCCAGCATGAGATACAAGATAGACCTGAAACCAATTTCTGCAGGAGGCGTAAAATCCTCTGTGTAAGAACAGAGTGGAGATGGAAGATGTTCTCTGAGTGGAAACAACTTTAGATTTTTTTTCATTAATTTTCTGTCATACACATTGAAAGGTTAACAAAAACACTTTTGATAGTCCATAGCTGAGTGTCCTTGGGGGAATCGGATAAGGATTTGTCCCTGGGGATACACAAAGACACATTAGTATTTCTACAGTGATGTCAAGGTTTGGGTACAGGACAAGGTATTTCTTTTCATGGAAGAACATTCTGAACATATTAAAAATCTACTTGGTTTGCACCAATTTTCTTTCGAAAGAAAATATATCATTAAGTCTGAAACCACGCAGTGGTAAGAAGTTTCCTCTGGTTTAAACAGAACATTCATTTCAATTAGCTCTTCCTACCTCTACCAAATAATTCACATTAATAACAGCACAGTCATAATCTCTTTTTTCATATGCATATGTACAGGAAGGTACTGCTTATGGCACTCTTTGGGCCCAAGTGATCTATTTCAGTTGGGACAACTTTATTTTATTTTTGCTTTGTATTGGTTTGGGAACTACTGTGGGACAAAATTGTGGGAGACCCACAAAATACCAGGGGAAGTGCCCTTGAGATTAAATCTGTCTCCCACTCCAATTCACCTTCCCAGGAGACAGAGTTTGCTGGCACATTGACAGTGGCCAATGAGAACCTGGACACCTGGTTGCTTCACAGATAGGCCCGGGAAAAAGCAAGGAATTAGATCTGGTTTGGAGTTATGATTTGCTAGATCTGACTTGAAAATTGTATGTGACTTCCCTGATAAGTGGTGGCATCAGCTGCAGTTCCAGAATTGTGGTTAGGTTGTGATTTGTGCATTTAAAAAGGAGCAGACATACTTTTTTTATAACATTTAACCAGAGATTGAACACAGTCCTCTGAGGCCAAGAACGTATTGATTCTAGTAAGCTTTTTACTGTCTTGTTTTGAATTTTTTCCAAGAGTCAGACTCCTGGGAGAAGAGATAGATCCAGAATCCCAGCAAGCATCTCCTCCACAAATCTCAAACTATATACACAGCTACTTTATTCTGCTGCATTTTTAACAGAAACAACCAAGGGGTTATTCTCATCACTGTGATTGAGTTACCTGAAGGGAAGACAGCAGTTACCTCCCATGTTCATTAGCATTTTCCTCACAATTCAGTTCTGGGCCCTGGCTATGTGTTAGTCTAACACACACAGACCTCATCATTCAATTGATTTGGACAACAATGTCTGTTATATGACAATTCTTTTCACTGTGGTGATTTTATTTTATAGAAAATTACTTGGAGTGCTCATGTGAGTGGGATATTTTTAAATCACAACTGCAGTGAGTCACATCTTACATCTTTCACTTTCTGAGGCTAAGACCACAAGAATCTTCCTTTTCCTTTTGTAAAACAGACTGTGTTCTTGTGGTCACCTGTGTATACCTCATCTGTTTGAGTTCTTCTCTCCTTCTTAGAACCTGGGATGCTCTAGATAAGGGTCCTCATTGGGTTGTCTGCTAATTGTCTCAAAAAAAAAAAAAATTGGAAAAGGTTTTGGAAAATCTTGCCTGGTAGAATTGTATTTGCATTTTTATAGGCACATCTCATTGCTGGCTTGCAGAGATCCTGCAATTATGACAGCCAGGCCTTTCTCTTTCCCTCTCATTTCCAGCTGGTGTCCTCCCCAATGGGTCCATCCAAAGAAGAAATACCTTTCATTAGTCCCTATACACATGACCTGGAAATCTGGGCAATTATATTTCATCCCATTATATTATTCTAGTCTGATTGTTCCAAAGTACCAATTCAGGCTTCCTCCACACTGGCAAAGCTTTTCATCTGTGTTTCACCAGCAAAGACCCGCTCTTCATGCCAAGGTCATTATGGAAAATATCAAACGTGTTCAGTCCCCAGAATGATCCTTTAAAAAACTTCAGTCCAACTCAATTAGCTCCTCTTCCAGCACAATTTGTCTCATCAGTTACTTTATCCACCTGTAATTCACCTATTCATCCCCTCTGGCTTACCTTCTCATGTCCCACACTGTCTTGAACATAGAAATTTCCTGCAATTTAGGTAGATTAGTTCCACTGAATTTCTCTAGTTTAGAACCAAAGCAGACTGGACAGAGAGATCCCACTACTCTGCAACATTCACCTCCAGTAAACCCTGTTACCATTTTGTAATATTTTCACATTTATCTCGACATTTTTAATTATTCTTTCCTTCAGTTTTTCCCTAATGCTTTCCATGTCTTCAAGGTCAGAGTAACTCCCTGCTGCCTGCTCCCTTCCCTCCCTCTTTTGGGCACCATGTGTGTCACTAGCTGCCTGCTTGGCACTGCAACCCTCTCTTCCTTTACAAGTCCATAAGTGCATTTCCTGTGCCAAAACCTCTTTTCTCCAAGAGAGAGAGTGCCAGATGTCCCAAAGCTCAATCATATTGACTTCTGAATTCTTGCTACCACCTCAGATGTAATGATTTCCATTTCCTATACACTCATTCTCCACAGGAATGCTAACCTTGCCTCCATATTTTCTCTCTTTCAAAGAATTATGACAAAATAGTGACTGTACTTCAGACGGTATCCCAGTTAACTGTAACTCTCTCACCATTGTCATAACCTGTGTCCTCAATCCTTGCTATCTCTTTATTTACAATAATGTATTTTGCTCTAACTTCAGAAAACAGAGTATCAGATTCCAAATAAAATAATGTAGATTCTACCGTTTTTAAACAAACTATGAATATGAGCTAAACCAGTCCAAATTAATCTAAATTAATAATACTTAATTTTCTGGCACTTATGAATTTTGATGCTCAAGAATAGTTTTAGATATTAAATATCTTTCTTTTAATTTATTTAAAGATTCAAAATCTCTCCTCCAGGGGGACAGAAGATCGTATTAACCAGTATTTATAGAAATACTAGATCAGAAAGTTACTGCTTGGAATTGCCCTAATCCTGAGAGGGATTTAGGGGCTGAAGGAGCTTTCAGATGTATCCTGCATATTCCATCCATCAGGCTTGACTCTGCAGGCTTTGCTTGGCCTATTAATTACCTCAGTCTCAATAAACAGAGCATCTTATGAAATAATAATGATGCTCAAGCAAGCTGATGTGTTTTAACCATGTGCTTTCCAGCCCACTGGTGTATTACCATTTATCAGTAGAGCCGTAACTACTGCTGGTTTTCCAGTACTGATTTATCAGTGATCCTTTTCTTTTAAATCCAGTTTGGAGTCATTTTTTATGTGACAGAAAAAAAAGGAGAGGCATCTAAAACCAAAAGGCCTGTGCTCTGCTTTATTCATAACCGGAGCAAAGAAGAAGGCCAATTCCTCAAACCCAATTTCAGTTGAATTTGATTTATAAATAAAGAATGGCCAAAAAGAGAATTGAGTGGGGGAAAGGATTTCAAGGGAAGTGAGGGAGCAACATCTCCCCTGAGGGCTGAGATTTCATCTGCTCCTTTTGGCAGATATTTGACAACTGACAAACCCTGGGAAAACAGAGCTGACAGTAAGAAACGGTGAACGCAGCCTGTTAAGCAGAAGACCAAATGACACTGCTGTAATTTGCCAGCATCTATTTAAAGAAGGAGCTACAAGGACTTTGCACAGACCTTGACAGGGGACTCTGGGAGACTGTTGTCCCTGAGTTTCCTGCCTGTTCTTTCTAAGAATGCAATTTCCAAAGGCTGAGATTGCATTGAGTTAAGGGTGTTGAAGGCAGGCAGGGATTAGCACTCTGAGAGAGAGGTGGGAGAAGAGCATCTTGCAGTGTGCTGCTGGGGAAAGAGCAAAGGGGAAAGGCAAGGGAGCTTGTCAAGAATTTAAGACCTGGTACTGCACAGATAACCTTCTCTCTCCACTAATATCCAAACCCAGAAAATCTTCCTGACAGCTGATGGAGGTAGCCTTCAACCCACTAAAATGTAACCTCCTGTAGCTAAAAAGGTTTATCTCTTTTTTCTACCCCAAATTAAACTTTTATCATTTTTGTCACATTTTTAATCACTTTTGTCTCTTTCTCCCCATGAAAAGTGAGAGCATTGTACCCTTGAAAGTAATGTCTTGCATTCATTTTATTCCCAGAAAAAGTGTATAATCTGTCCCTGTGGAAGAGCGGGACTTAATGAAACCCAGCCTAGAAAAATTCCTCTTTTCATTTAAGCAAGCTGGTGTCAACACCCAGGATCCCAGGTGCCAGGCATGAGCACTCAGCAGCTTCAGTTCTGGACCCTGGCTATGTGTTAGTCTAACACTCACAGACCTCATCATTCATTTGATTTGGACAGCAATGTCTGTTATATGACAATTCTTTTCACTGCAGTGATTTTATTTTATACAAAATTACTTGGAGTGCTCATGTGAGTGGGGGCAGCCCACAGCACCCACTGGTCCAAGGCTGCAGAGCCAGTGGCTCCTCTTAAAGGAAAGTGTGTTACACTTTTGTGTTGTTGAATTCAATATCAAAAAAAGAAAACAGCTTTAAAACCAAAGAGAATACTGAGAGGAAAGGTAAAGATCAGAAGTTGAACCACACAGGTCTGAGTACTCCAGAGGATACAGTCCTAAATGACTTGATTGTATTGCATTGGTCATATCGTAATTGATGCTAAACCTGAAGCTGTAGTGGAAAGTACTACATCGTATGCATGTGATTTGAAAGAAATTGAGCGTTTTTCTCTATTAACAAGTCGTGTGGGTTTTTTTCCTCATTCAGGCTCTGCAAGTGTTTGTTTTACAGCTAAAAAGCTTAAAAATATATGAACCAAATCTTCTCTTTCTTTTCCTCCATTCCTTGCCACCTACCACAGAACTACTCAAATCACTAAGTTCACTTGGAGCAAATCAAGCTCTCAGTTTGGAGAAATTCTTCTCCTGTTGTTGTTCAATTCCTGTTGTTCCCCCTCACAGAAAAGACAGCACTTTTCTGTGACTTTTAAGCCATCTCTGTAATGGAGCAAAAGGTGAAGCATCCTGAAACAGACTGAAGGACTTATTACATGTAAACTGGCCCCAAGGTCACGAAAGAACGGATTTGACCATCCAAACACAGAAGCCCAAAGGTTACCACTCATAAGCTCCATCAGCACAGGTCAGCTGGAAGTTTGTTTTTCACTTCAAATTTCACATTATGGGCAAGGTCCTGAAGTCTTTCTACCCTCATCTCCTGAAGGAGACTCTGAAAATGTTTTCTGTAACAGCAAAAATTAACCTGTGATTATATAGCTACTGGGAAGTGAACTCCATGGTTGTTCCCCTGAATATGATGGCATTGAAAATATTTAAACTAATGCTTATCTAGGCACTTCTAAAATTGCTGGGATCAAAGTTCAAAATTGTAAACTCCAGCAAAAAGAGGACGCTGTCATATGCTTGTATAACACCTAGCAAAAGGAAAGCCTAATCCTGCTTAATCCCCTAAAATTTGCTTTTTTTAAAAAGAAACTTCATTTTTAAGCAAATATGAATCACACATGTAGAATGCGAAGTGTCCATTTCTACTAGTTTGGAATGCTACAATTCCACATGAAATTGCTTAGAATGGAAGTCTATTGCAGACCAAGCCCTAACTCATTTTGTATTACTCTTTATTGAAAATAAATCATACATGGACCCTCCATAGGGCTTTTAAGGTGCTAATTATAAATTTTATCTGCAACAAGATAAGCATTGCCTCCCATTTTACAGATTGAAAAGCTGAGAAATGGATGTGAAATGAGTTTCCCTGAGATACAGAAGGAGACATTGCTAAAAAGCAATGTGAACACAAGAATTAGGGGGCTGCTGTGAATGACAGACCGGGGACAAATTTTTAAACTCACTGTAGTAAGGGTAGTGACTAACTTAATTATTTTGCATATGAATTTATTCTCTCTGGCTCATTATTCCTGCAGCTAATGAGCTCAGATAACTCACAGTGACCATGGTGGCCTGCTTTCAGGCCCTGATCACACCCAGGTTTCATCAGTCCTGATTGGCAAAACATGACACTTGTCACTAAATCCCAACCTTAGGGTAAAGCACTTTGCATATATTATCTGCAGGCAGCAGATGACACACTGAAGCTATAAAATATGTTGGGAAAAGGGAAGGACAGATTTTGTTTTTCTACACAACTCCACATGCCATCATCCCTCATGCCTTACTGTATTCCCAGTAATTTCACCACATATCCGTTGCCAAGCTGTCTCCAGGTAAGTCAGTGAGGCTCCCCACAGCATGTGGTTTGTCCATCTATTTTCTACTGCTCTCCACCTTTTTACTTGTTGTTTTACTTCGTAGATAGTTGCTCATTCATTGATTCAGGGCATTAATAGAACAGTGATCAAATAAAAAGCCCCCAGGCATAAACATGACAAAAGAAAAAAGAGAAGGAAAAAATAGAAAAAAAAAAGGCCGCAGAGAAATGTTCTAAAATTATATTATTCCAGTGGTATTGTACAATTTTTGACCTTAAGCAAAGGAAAGTTGATGACTTTAATAGAGTTTCCCCATAAAGCTCTGTCATTCTCCTTCCTCCTGGAAAAAAAAATAACCCAATCCTGCTAACATATTTTTTCATTCCTGTCTCTTAAGTAAGACACTTTCCTGCCCTATCAGAGTAATCAAACCTGTGATTCACAGGGCTGGCTTCAAGTTACTACCCTGGGCATGAACAGCACTTAAAGGAAATTAATCTGAATTTTGCTTTGTAGAAGGGGCATATTTTCACTTTACTTTTAAATTAAATAAGGGAAAGTAGAAAGAAGGGGGAGCAGAGGTGGATGAAGGGTGGAGCTCATTATGAAACCGCAGGGCAAAATTGGTTCACATTAGAAATGCTTCAGAGCTCAGCATTAACTTTGTTCCTTCGCAGTAAATAAACTAGTGAGCAATAAGAAATATGTAAGTACTGCCAGGGGGGTTGTAGATTCGTAGACACAGGGGTTTGTTTAATGTCTCCCTCTACATGCATATTGTAGTTGATATTAAAAATCAGATATTAGAGTTTGTCTTGGACTATTCTATTTATTATTTGTGCTGTGATGGAGAATGAAATTCTGTGTCCTGTGTTTTATGGGTGGTTAAACCAGATAATCTAATCATCTCTCCTGGCCCTATCCTCTACACAGCTGGAGGTTGCAACAAGTATTGGAAGACACCATCTTATTAAATATCAGAACAATGCCACCATTATTGTTTCTTGCTTTGAAAGAACACATCAAGGGGAGGGCCCTGTTGAGTCAGACAATCTACAAACACACAGTCCAGCCATGGTCTCTGCTGAGAAGTGTTTGCAACCTAAGGTGAGAGAAGCAGGCCAGAGGGGAGGAACAGGTCCAGAGGAATTCCTCTCTGGTGCCAGTCTGTGTGATATGCCTGGATCCTGCCTTCATAAAAGTTCTTTCCCTGGCGATGTAGATATTCACCAGACACTTCACTTTTCAACAGACACAGGATGGCTGTCCAGGGCCCTAAGGAGCTACACATGGACTTTAGGAGGAAGGGACCCAGAACAATAACGAAGTTGGATGGACAGAAGTTGGTGTCTGCAGAGCCACCCAGGAGTCCCTACTACCTCTGGGATCTACTGGCCAAAGCACCTCCTTTTCTTTGGATTTCCAGGGGTCAGGATGCAGCCACCCTGCTGTCTTGTTCTGCCTCTGTAGGGCTGGCTAGAGAACAGTGAGCACAGCACAGAGGGGATGATCCCTGCTCAGGAACAGAGACATAAATCAGACAATCTCAAAGCAAGTGAATGCTGCCCAGACAGCAGAGTAGCCTTTACTGGGGCTTTAATGTGTGCTGTCTATAATTCCTGATGAATCTGGGCTGCTGCCAAGTGGGTTGAGTCATTTTTTCTACGTCTGTGTGTAAGTCTGTTTAGGATTCTGACGGATGCAAAAATGAGATCTGAACACTGCCAGGCTCCTAATTTGGGGATTTCAGATGCTCATTCAAGGTGCTTGTCCCTAATCCCATATGAGGATGGAGAACTGAGAGCCATTATACCAGTCTCCTGTCTTGAAGCCTTGCCTGCAGCCCTTCTCCTCCTTTGTTCCAGTCCTACCACCTAGGAAAAGCACATTAACTATTGTGGGCTGTGCTAGTCACATCTAAGTGGTGATCTTCCAGAGGAATTAATGATTTTACCAAAAGAGGAAAAAAAAAAGGAAAAATTATTTTTTTTTATCTGGTTCTATCAATTTTTAAAATTTCACAAATGAAGATAGTATGTGCCATGTTATTAACACTGGGAACATTGGGAACATTGGGAAGATGGGAAGGGCTGATATTTGAACAGGTGTTTGCTCTTTTCTCTACAATGGCAATGAAAACAAATTCCAGATTCTTATCGTGCTAAAAGTCAATCAACTTTAGCAAAAAAACATGGGAATGGCCACACTCTCTGACACTACTGAACATACAAGTCCCTAGGGAAAAGTAAAACTGCACAATTATATATGATGCTTTCTCTAAAACTCCTGTGGCCTGTCTGTTTAATAAGTCCAAAGATTTCCCTTTTCCAAGTATTCCTCTAGTATTCCTTTGAACCTGTGTATGTCTGCATCCAGACAATCCCCAGGATATGAATTATACAGGTCTACCACAAATTCTGTGAAGAACCATCTCCTCATGCTCATTTTAAATCTAGCTGCACCTGCTAAAGGGAGCTTGGGCTTCCAGCCTTTGGTCCCTTTCAAAGTAGAGGGTGAACATTAGATCCCTCTCTTCCCTTTCTGGATATTTATACCCACTTCTGCTACTACTTTTTCTTCCTAGCATTTTAGTTTTGGAAACTTCTGCTCTGGCCTTTCCTCCCTAACTTCTTGCTGAGATGTGCCTTAAAAGATTTCAGGCAGCTTTGATTCTGTAATTTGCCTGAGATATTGGCTCCCTCCCTCAAGAGTTGATTGTATGCTCACAGCTTATTTTCTTTCCTTTTTTTTTAATTGTAATTATACCTCCCATAGGACAGCTGTTGTGTTTTATGTACGCAAGAACATCCTGAAAATTTAATGTCAGCATAGCAATGGGGAATTCAGAATCTAAATGCAACCATGCATTCATTTCCCTTCCACTGTTCATAAATTCTTACAATATAAAACCTTCCAAGTAAGTTGACTACCATTAAGTCACTTCTTATCAAGTCTTCCTCTATTTAGTCATCAGTCAAGAAATTGTGTCCTGGTTTTTGGAGAAGGGAAAAGTCTTGTGTAATGGAGGAAGGAAGGAGGCTGCTGGCTAGATTTTCCCTTCTATTTTGTTTTAAATGTCCTTTATGTTTGTGCGGCAGAGAGCAGGCCTGCTTTATAGAACAGGTCAGGACAAAATATGCAGTGCTATTCCTTTCCCTTTTCTCATTTGCGCAAAGCCAAGGGGTGCTACATTATCTGAAAGCAGAACAGATTTATCTGTCACTCGCAGACCTTGGCTAATGTGTGTAGCCGTTGTCCCACGAATGGTGCCTCAGCGATATAAATGTAATAGAGGCAGTACAAAGGCATGGCATTAAATCAAATGTCAGCTCTGACCACTGGAGGTCAAAGAATCAAGAGCAGGGAGTCGCAGATGTTCTCTTTTCCCTGGAGATCCCCTACACCACATCCAAGAAAAGCTCATGATACTTCCAGTATGTTTGCACACTGTGGGGTGCCAAGGGCTTCACCTTGCTGGATCTCAAAGAAGCTTCAGGATCTCCCTCAACCTGGGGCAACAGCAGCCCTCTCCCAAGGACCTTCCTGGCTGCCCCCTTGAGTAGTGAGAAGTTTGTCCTTGCTGCAAAAGGGAGGAAGGAGTCACTCAGCTGCTTTTGCTGGACATTGTTTTTATCATTCTTGTGACATTTTGCAATAACAGCAGTGCCTTGAAGGAACCCTGAGAAGTAGGCTGATGTTTTTAGAGCACATGCTGGAAAAAGGACTAACTCAGAAATGAGGTGGGGGGGTCTTCAGTTCAAGCATATCCCTGGCAGACCAAAGGGTTGAAAGCCCCAAGCTTGCTTTAACCACAGTCTCAATCTGTCTCCTGAAATAATATATGTTCCACGGACAGCAGCAAATCTTGAAGTACAGGAATATTGCCTCAGCAGATACGAAAAAATGGAGAGAAATGGAACAATGTCATCCAAGAAAGACACCAAACAAGGGGAGACCTTGGAACTGAGTTGAAGCTTGACAAAGAAAAGATCAGTCATCCCACCAGCACATCTGCACACATCCCTGTTCTGTCCCACAGTGCCACAGAACATCAGTCAGTCTCAGGGGACAAACAGTGGATGCCGTCTTCTACCTGGAGGGTGCCCCAGGATCAGCAGAGGTGGTCCCATGGGTGACATGGCAAGAGACCAGCCCCATCACTGCAAAGTCACTGCCATGAGGGCACAGACACGTGCAAGTGATGTACTTATTTCTTAGTTTCTCCACTGCCAGTTTCCTGCCAGATTGTTGAGCTAGTGGCACCCAGGGCAGCTGCAAGCGAAGAGTGGAAAGGTGTCACTGGAGCCTGTGGATCACTGTTGGCATAGGACCATGTCATTGCAGCCAGTCATGAAATATCTCAGAAGTATCAGAACAAACAGAAATGTGGGATTTCCCATGAAGATTTCCCACCCAAGTACATTGTTAATTAAGCCTGACCCTGCTTGCCTTCATGAAATAAGAGGGAGGTGTCAGGTCTTTAGGCTAAACAGATTAACAGCTAGGTAAGATATAAAATATCACACAGCCCAAAAGAGCTAACACTCAGCTTGATATTGACAGTACTTTTCAAAGCAGGTTAATTAAAGTAATAGTTTAGTTTTGTCCTTTTTATATACATTTGTTCAAAGAAGATGAATACTTTGAATATTTCCCTGTGTTTTCATTAATTATGCAACCTATTACAACAAGGAACTAATTAGGAAATATATCTGGGTTTGGAAACAAACTGCATCAGTGCATTTTCACAAAGGGTTTTCATCTTCTTGAGACAAAGATCGCTTTCAGCTATAATTAAGGCTGATAAACCTGGTAAAGAGGAAATTAACAAAAATCGCAGCATGCTGAGCAGCTCAAAGGGCTTATGAAAATATACTTCTGAAAATTAAAAAAATAAAATCAATACACAAGTGAATACTCCTCATGACATTCTTAATTATACGAAGAAGTCATGGGGCTTTTATCAAATCAAGGATTCTCTCTGACTTTTTGATGTTTCATGCCATTTAATTGCTACTAAGAGTGGAACTAGCTTTTCCATACACATTAGGGGAAGTAGGAATCAGCCATAAATTCCTAGAAGATGGCTTGTACAAATCGTTTCCTTAATCAAGAGAACTAGGAAGCACTGCCTGATTTACTGCTCCTTATTTTTAATGCATGTTTGTCTTTCGAGAATAGGTGTCAGCACCCCAGGGCCTCCTCTCAGGTTCTGCCCTTGATTTATTCTCAAGCTCTGGGCAGATTATTTAACCTCTTTCAAACTCACTTTATCTTCCTATAAAATGGACATAGGAATTTTTTCATCTAAGTCCTGAATTGACTCTGGCTATAGCAAGTGTTTATAACGTTCTCTGCGAACTTAGTACCATAAAAATGGCAAATATTGAAATATGAGGCTGTTTCAGATGCCACCCAGGTTCCCATGGGAACCTCCCTGTTCTGTGTTCTTAAATAATGAAAGATTTTGTGCCATATTCAACACCACCTGTGAACTGTCCATAAAGAGTAATAATGTAAGTTTTGCCTGCAACCCTAGAAAGTAGGTTCAGATTGAAAAGTCTCTTGAAACTAAAAAAAAAAAAGAGCAGAAAATACAATCAGACCACACGTTGTAAGTCTTAGACACGACATCTTTCGCATAACAGCAGAGGCATTCTGTTCCAACTGATGACAAGGTGAGATACAACCATTTTCTTTTCTCAGGTGGGCACTTTCTAAAAAACCATGAATCTTACCTGTAACATTGTCAGCCTCCAGCCTCCAAATACTTATGGACTGAATTTAAAGTGTTGCAATCTTCTCGTTGTCAATTCTGTCAGAGTACTGGATGTGACACGTAAGGTAAGCAAACAGATCCTGTGAGAAGCAAGACTAATGGGATGCAGAATTATTGGGATACTGACAAGGCCCATATGTTTAACAAGCACCTCACCTACTGCATCATTGGTGGGGGTAACCAACGGCACTCCTGCAAGAACTCATCCCCTAGCTCCACAAACCCGGGAGAACGTACAGATCTAGTTCAAACCTGACAAAAATAATAAATACAAGTATCACCTTACTCATAATTGTGTCTCAAATTGTTATTAGATTGCACCAGGAGATGCTGTTTACCTAGAAAGATAGGTGCAGATGGGTTCTCCATGGATGCTATAAAGATGGATTCCCTGCTGTTTGCTTAAAGAATAACTGTTGTTTTGAGAGGAGGGTCTGTCTCGGGAGCAGTACTTTGAAACTGGAAATAACATTGAGCTTCCCAGTGATCCAGTTTGCTCTGTGGAAACTGTACCTTTAGACAAACTGGATAACCCAGGGGGGACATGAAACACCCTAAGCTTCCCAGAAGGAAGATATGGTTATGCCAAATGCTCTCTACCAGGCCTCCCAGAGGCTGCTTCTGCCACTCAGCAGGATGGTAGGTGTTAGTGGCTCTGACAGAGACCAAAACTGCACCCATTTTTGCTTTTCTCACAGCTTTCCAAGCCCACAAAAATTACTTGGAACCATTAAGGGATTTAAGAGACAAAGAAATGACCATAAAAAAGCAGAAAATAGTATGGTTTTTCCTCTTTTAATATTGTGTATCAGTAGATGAGGTTATTAACCACCCCACCTAAACTCTTTTTCTCTGCCTGTATTTAAAGGCTGCATGTGTTGATCAAATGATGACATAATTAAATGCTCTTCAAATGCTCAAGCCACATTAGCTGAAAGCCTCGTTTTGTGCTTGTTGTTTTTGCATTGTATTTAAAAAAAAAACATGGGTTGATTAATCATTTAGCAAGTACTAAACTCCCAACCATCCCCTGCACACAAAGTGAATTTGATTCTAGCAAATATCTTTTTGAAAAATGGCTTCAGCCTGCCTGATTTACTGGCATAATGCAAATGGGTGGTGCTGGTTTCAGACTTTTTTTTTTTGTGTGTGTTGGGTTTTATATTTCTGGCTGCTTGCAAGGATATGGGAAGAAATTTTTTTAAAAGATTTTTTCTGAAAAGAAAAAAATGTGATCTACATCAGTTTGGAAATATGTGTCTCAGCAGCATCCAACCCCAAAAAAGCATAAGACATACAATTTTGGCTCTGCTTTAGGTAGTGAAAGTCATAAGCTGACTCTAAGGCAGGAAAATCAAGAATATGCTTGCAGTTATGTGAGACTATTAAATTGCCAACCACAAATTAACTTTGCAAATCATAAAGCTCTTCCAGAAAGACTCATGTGAAGCAAGATTATATACAGGCTGTGGCAACATGAGGGTAAATTTGATAAAGGAAGCCTTTCCTTGTCTAGAGCAAAAGGCAGTCCCACTGTAGGAAGTGAGAATCAGTCCTTTCCACTCCTTTCCTGGGTTTTGCAATGCTATCACTCCAGTCCCATGGGACACAGCTTTCAGTGCTGCAGGAGGGCTGTGGGACATCAGCCAAGCAGCTACAGAGCTGTTCTGATCCAAGCCTTGGGACAAAACAGTCACTGCATCCTCACAAAGCCTGGACCACTGTCAGGGCAGGTGGTGTTCCACGTGCAACAAGTGCCAGAGCTTCCCTCCTGCCCTTCACAGCTTCCCCAACACCACCACCCCAGGTAAAACCATCACTCAGACACTCTTCCCAGTAAGAAAAAGACACTGGTGTTGTGGAAGGCCAGCTCCCTAGCTATGGCAACCCAACTCCCTGCTGTGCAACCTGGTGGACTGCAAACACTCTGCCTCTTGAGACAGCTCACCCCAGGTGATCTGGGAATGGGAGTGGCAGCTGTTCAGGTGTTTGCATCTATGAGTTCACATCCATGCTAAATGAGGTAGGAAAGGTGCACAAAACAGCTGTGGCTGCTGTATGAAAGTTGTACCTGTAACATCTCAAATGGGGTACAAACCATCAGGAGCGACCTACAGACTACGCTGCTCTTTTCTTGCTGTGTTCTGACTTGCACCTATCCCAGCAACTGAGGGGTGAATTTAGGATTATGTTTCCTGAACAAAAAACAACAGCACAAAATTTTGCAAATGGGGCAAAAAAAGAACCTTTCCTTTCTGGAGACAATGATGTGAGCAAGCTGGGCCATCACTTAGGGTGAATAGTTGAACCATAGTATGTGCAAGCTTTCTTCCTTCCCAATACCCCCTTGTGTGGACTGGGATCAGTTTTGGGTCTGTAACACAGAGCAAAAAGCCAATTCCCTGGAAACCGAATTACCTCATTCCAGTGGCACCCAGGCATGTGGCAGCAGGAACTTTTTAATTCTTCCCAAAATTAATCTGGTTTTAATTGGGTCACAAATTCAAATCAACACAAGGAAAATTCTGTTTCTTCTTAATCAGGTCTAATTGATTCATATTTCTTCAGGACCTGATTCATATTTCTTCCCTTGGTTTAGAGTCTTTTCTCTCTTTGGGGCAGGAGTATTGTATTTGGATACACACTGTGGGAAAGCTGTTTATTTTGCCTGTATTGTAACCCAGTGCAGACCTCTTTCTCCAGCTGAACTAGCAGACATAATTAGAAAAACAAAATAAAATGAATGTATTTGATTTACCAGAAAGGAAAACATTTTAAAATTCTATTACTTTGTGTTAAACATACAAGTATGATTGTCTGACCTTCTATTCTCTCTGTTCCCATCTGGAGTGTCAGATCATAGAATGAATGCATAAGAAATTCTGTGAAGGAAAATAAAAGTCTCTCTTAATCTCTCAGAACTCTATTTTATTTTTTTTTAAATACAAAAGGCTGGAAAGGAACTGAACTTACTCTGTTGTTGAGGTACCAGTATTTTACAATAGCTATTGCCCATATTCCTCCCAAGAGAACTGTGACTTCATTCACCCATAGGTAAAAAGATTTCAGGGTTTAACAAGAAGCATCTTGGTAGCATGGAAACAAATTTTCTACCCTTTCTCAAAGGCTTTTATTATTTTTATCAGCTACAGTTGCCTCAGGATCTCACCATGTGAGGTACTGTGTAAAAAACATGGAGCAGGTTTCTGCTAGAACAAATTACGTTAAAGCAGACTCCAAAAGGCAAAGTGTCAGAGGGAAATAAGAGGGAAACTGAGGGAAGGGTGGCTAGATGTCAAAACAAGAATCTTCAGCAAACAGGAATCTTCAGCCCTGACTCCAAGACCCTGAGGACCAAAACATGAGAGCATTCTTCCTCTGACAGTCAGACAAGGCAAGGGTGAGACAGATTTCTCTTGTCCACAAGATCTTTTTGTCCATTCTTTTATCTGTTGATTCAGGGATATCAGACCCCTGGGAATAACAGTCCTATTCCTTGTAGAGACTTGGAGAGGCTGAAGGGGCCTGCATGGGAGTAACATTTTCCTTGGTCAGAAAGACATCAAGCTGTACCTCAACAGGGCAGTTTACTGGACCAAGGCTGTCTCCAGTTAGTGTACTCTAGGACATGTGCTCATTTTCTGCTTCTGGCTTTGGCATCACCTGGGGATGCCTTCTCCACATCAGTTTTCCCATGTAATTTTTTCACTTATTTAAGTACCTTCATGACTACTGATGAAAATTGTTCTGTAAGAAATACAGGTAACATTGTTCATGAAAACATGTATTTAAAGTACTGGAAAGGGTTCAAAAATGGAGGATGATCTTATGAGGTCATATTACGGATGAGGATTTCCCCAAGCTCATCCAGTGATACCTGGGATATTGGGATAAAACACTATTTTCTTTTCAACACAAGTTCAGCTGGCAGAAAAAAAATAGAGTTGGCAGTGTATTTGAATTACAGATTTTCATTCAGGCTTATCTTTATGAATAGGATAAGTTATTATTTTCCTTAATGGTTTAAAGTCAATCAGTGGAGCAGCATTTTAGCATGCAAACATCTTCTGGAAAGCAACTGCTCCATCATATCATTTACATCTGAGAAACGCATTCTGTTAGGTCAGGACAAAAAAACAAAACCACAGAGAAAAAGCTTAAAATGTAATACTAGTTCTGACATATATGCTGTTGTTCTTCCTAATTATTCTTCTACTTGCAAACATTGTTAGTTGCAAATGTCTCTTTCCCTGGAGTACAGAAATGAGAAGCAAGTCTGTTTTGAACAAAAGAAAAAAAAACTCCAACAGCTACTATGTAGGAATGATGCTTTTTCCTTGAATTCTATCTGCATGTGTTGGCAGCATTCCCATAATAACTCTTTTTTTATTTTAATTTCCCTAATTTTCCTTTGGGAAAACAATACAACTGAATGGGCCTTAGTGCATTAATGAGATTGGAGGCAATTCTTCCTACATTCCTATCAGATAGAGATACTGAGGGAAAGATATGCAAGTGCAGTTCTGTTCCACAGTTTGAGACAATAATAGCTTGATTAAATTTAAAATGCATTTCTTGTTTCTGTACAGGCTCAAATCTAAAGATGTTATGTTAGAGAAGCAGACAGCCATTTCTGAATATGGTCTCCAGCTAGGCTTGACTTATCCTTATTTTCTTCTGGTTTCTTTCTTTTCAGAATGAGAGAAGACATGTTTTACCAAGAAGGAACCTGAAAATTGAGCTACAAGTTACAATTTTGGAAGATTCCATTTCAGAAGCAAAAACAGGTTCACCAATCAGAGAAAACATCTGTTGGGCATGGAGAGAGGTCACTAAACTTTTTGAGGAGTGCTTCTAATTCAAATAGGTGGATAAGTGTGTAGTGTACAAAGCATTTATCATCTTTTCTTGAAATCAGCTATGCCATTGAAATCCTGATGTAAAGGCTTGAGGGATCCTGTCCTTGGCTCTCCATTTACAGTAAATGAAGGTGCTGTTCTTTGTTCTTTAAAGAAAAGCATCATTAAACTGTTCTAACATCTTGCAGACCTTACTACAATTCTTTCATGCCCTGAATTAATGGCAAATGAACACGGGCAATTATCAAGAAAAAAAGCTAGGATCATGCAGTGTAAGAGGCACTTTATTTCTTTGACAAGCAGAGTTTATTTTAATTTTTCCTTTTGCTTTACAGTACATTAATAAATGCTCTGGAGTGTATTTAGTATAAGTAATGAAATCTTAATAATACAAGGCTTCACTACAAGCTTCTGATGCTTGCTGACAAAGAAGAAGGGACCTCAGGGGAGATTTTGTTCACAGATACTTCCATGGAAATTAGCAACCTGTACTTAAGTGAAATTCTTCCCAAAAGTGAATGCTGCTCAGCTTATATAAACTCTGAATCTGGGAACCCTTTTCAAGCTAGTTTACAGATTTCTTAGAAATTCAGCAGAGAAACAGGCTGACTCATCCTCATCCCATCCTGAAGGAGGACGTCAGACTGCAGAGACAGCAGAAACTACTTCCATCCAACCTGATTATAGACAGACCCAGAGCTAAAACACCAGCCTTTGTAGCGTCAGCACTAGTGACAGACAGTGCCCATCAAGCCCTGATTATAATGATAGCAGCAAAATCCCCACACCTTTCCTACAGAGACCCCAGCACAGCAAACATGCCGTTAGAGAAGAGGGGAGGCTCCAGGGCTACCCAGCCCCAGGAGCTGGGATATCACTGTTTGAGGTGATCTCTAGGACAGAAACCTCCAGGACTTCAACAGGATTTCACTGGCTTTCACATGGCACACCGTACCACGCACCTGCAGTCACTGCTGCTTGTACATGCCAAGAGTTATAAAACCACTACAGCTCAAAACCCCCTTCTGTGTGCTGCAGTCTCCCTGGCCTCTCCCCACTGGAGGAGGAAGAAAAGGAGAGGACTGTCCCAAGCAGGGGAAAAATACACTGAGGCAAGTGATGGAAGTAGTTCTCAGAGCCCATCTATGCAATGTCACATTAATTCGGCTTCCTTCAACAGCAATCATGGGATGCATCAGGGTGGGATGAAGGAAGGAGGCCTGCAGTAATAGAAGGAAAATGAAAAGAAGATGGAGAACAAGTGTGAGAACAACTCTGTGGGTGAATTTCTAGTCACAAGGGAGATAAATTACAGCCTTCTACTTAATGCAGACAGCAAGACTGAAGTCAAAATGGAAACTGAAGCTGGAAAGAGACAGCAATAGGCACACCAACCTCCTTATCTTCGAGCTGACATGATTCGATTTCCACCAGTGTGATGGAGTTTGACACATCTCTGTGGGGGATGGATGCACCTGCAGCTTAGCAGCCATTCCTTCAGCTGCACAACCCGCTCTGCATCGCCTGCCTTCAGCTCCTTTTTGACCAGTCAATTCTTGTGCTGAGTCAGACTTCTATTTCAGGGTGGAAGGTCCTGGCTTAAAATCGTTCATGTTATATTTTCTGATCTGTAGGATTATATTTATTATAACCCTATCTACTGATAGCTGGTGGTTGTACAGCATCTGGCATGTTAAGGTTGTCATCCATGAGTAGATATCCTAGAAATTACCATGTGCCAGCAGTAGTAATAACAGCACAGTACAATAATTCTGGTATAAGATTCTTAAGAGCTCAAAGGAAAAATGCAGTTGATGGCATAAATTTCTACTAAAACCCCTGCTAAATTCCCTGCAAGAAATGCAGAGGTTTTCTGACACACTCCTTCATTCCCTGTTTACAAGTCTGTGAAGGCTATAGCACAGTCAATTAACTAAGGAGTATCCATTCCCCATCTCCCTCACCAACAGACACAGCCTGATTTCCTGAACTGCATAAACATGATCTCTCACTAATGCAGTCAATATTAGTCACGAGAGAAAGCAACCACTCCAGACAAACTCAGGGCAAAGACTTTCCTATAATTCTTATCTTCCAGTGTAGCAAAGTGCCTCTGTTTGGAAAAATAAATAATAAAATAAAGAAGTCCTCTTAACTGCAGGATGGTTCAGAGCAATCACATTAGAAAATCATTTTCTATGTCTGGCAGCTGCCAGCTTTCTACCAGCCAAAAAAATGGGAGATGCAGAATTACTTCCATAATGTCTTCTGTTACATTATTTCAGCCCAACATTTCTCATACCTGCAAGGAGTCTCCTCTGCTCTTAATTTGTTTCACTGAGGCATGGAGCTGACTATTCCCCATAGGAAGTGTTGTGGCATTAAATAGACTGCAGTTTGGGGAGGATTTTGAAGTGAGGAGATGGCAGGGAGAAGAGGCACTTTGCCTTCAGATTCTGGAGAGAAAATGTGCATGTGAAACAGCAAATTTACATGACATTTTGTTGTGCAAGACTCCCTATTTAATTCCAACTTTTAGCACAATTTTCAACACATTTATAGGAGGCAGAGTGTTTTTTCTTACTTTTGACTTTGAGGTAATTACGTTTAATGTGTAAAGGTGTTTACTGACCTTCATATAACTTCTAGCAATAAACTTATTTTATAACAAAAGAACCTGGAATAAAGATGAGTATAAAAAGTCAAATGCAGACTAAGGGATAACTTCTTTCTGGAAGGATATAACACTCAGGGGCCAGATTCACACAGTCTCTTGGGACCAAAAGGACCACAGTCTGCTGATCTCCACAAATCCTGTTTGTGTCTCTGTAGCAGCCCTAAGGGGACTTCAAAATGCTAATGAATAGTAGGTTTGTATTTCCCTCATGTGGAAGACAACCAGCAAAGCTCCCAATTTCCTCTTCCCGAAACACACCCCACTCCGAAGTGCAGCTGTGGACATGAACTGGCCCTTCAACAGATGCAAGGTTCTGAGACACTCTGCACTAATTAAAATAGCCCTGGGTTCATTTTGTCTGCAACCACTCATGTCAATAATGCCTCTCTCCTTCCCAAACAGCTTCATTCCCAGCACAGCCCTTTCTGTCACATACTCAGCATAAACAAGCTCCTCCAGCTTTTACCCTCCTGCCCTTGGACCACAAACCATGTTTAAAGTCTCAGATCGTACTGTGCAGATTCATGTTTAGGAGGATTAAATACAAAGCATAGCTTTCCACAATAAAGTACATATAGGCATTCCCAGAACTAGACTCAGAGGCACCTGAAGCAATGTGCTGGAGAGATGTCATGATGTTGGGTGACTTCCAAACCAAGGATCAGCTGAGCACAGGTTACACACAGGTCCCTGACACTGAAATTCAACAGCAGCAAAACCACTCTGCTTGAACTGGAGCTTGAATCCTGCACCCCATTACTATAACCCTGAGAGGCTTTGGAAAGAGAAGATGATGCTGTGATGAGCATTTCCAAGGCCCAGACACAGATAACCTTACTGCAGTAATCTTAAAAGAGCCACTGCTCCAAGTGTCCTACAGCTTTGCTCATCAGAGCTTGGCTTTTAGAGATCTTCCATATAACACAGTGACATGCAATTAGCTCTGAAGTCCTGTCCCAGGCCTCTACCTTGCTGAAAAAACGAAGAGCCCAGCATGGTTGAACGATATTTGGTAACTCTCATATTCAGTGAATTTTAGTGTCAGGGTGAGAAATTTGGTTGATTCCCACTGGACTAGTAATATGTCCAGTATCAACAAGGTTTTAAACCCTGATGTGACTTTCTGAATAACAACACATCAAACATGTTTTGTTTTGTTTAGGTTTTGTTTTGTTTTTAAATAGCGTTTAATCCACCCTCTATGTGGTTTTAAAAGCAACCAAGAAACTGAATAAAATGCTGAGGCTTTCCAATCTGATTTAAATTCAAGACAGAAATGAAAGAGTGAAGGTTGTGTTTAGGCCATACAGTTAAGCTTAAAAGCTTTGCATAAAAGCAGGAGCACAGTATCACAGCCTCGTTTTATATAGCATTAGATTGCCGAAGAACACTTTTTGTCATAGTGTGGTCTGTTACTGATACTTATTTGATAAAAAAAACTGCATGCCTTCATGATTTGAAGGAAACAGCGCTAGGAAGATGACCTACCCTCACCTGCATCAACCATTTTCTTACATTTATATCTAGCAGGTGTTGTTCTCCAGCCCTACCTCAAACAGCAAAGAAAATCAGGTCTGAATAAATCCCCTGCAGTTCATAACTTAGGAATACATTATGTGTTCATAACTTAGTAATACATTACCCCCAGTAAGAGGATTTCTGTGTAACCTGATTGCTCTTGGCATCATTTTGAGCAACAGGTCAAGGATTAAGCATTCCAGATCTCAGACTTTCTGCATTCTAATTTTGCTATTGATTTATTTTACATCACAATCTTATTTCTGTGCCTCGAAGACAAGATTTTCCTGACTAAATCCATCCTTCTAAAGCCTTCTGCAGTTTCCTCATTCCAGACTGCAACGTAGACATGAGCATATGTATATAAATGTGTGTGTCTACAAGACAAGTGCATCACTCAAAGATGAATTTTCATGGTAGACCTCTGGCTATTATGCTTGGTTCAGCTCACTGTGTAAAAAGGGGCCTTTGCTGTCTCTAGAGAAGGCCTGGATTTACAGTATTTTAACTCCAGACACTGAATAACACTGAGCATAAACTTTCTATAAACTAATACATTGCAATAATAAACAGAGTGTCTTATACAACCGTGATTTTTCTGCCTGGATTTCAAAGATTTATCTGGTGGGTTGGTTGGGGGGAGTGGAGGTGGTTTGATTATTTTTCTCTGTACAACCATGTGGATAGAGAAATGGTATCCATGAGCCCTTTGAATTCCTCAAATTCCTGAGCAAGGCCAGGTGCTTAAACATTTGAAAGACCTCCACTGGAGGTGATTAAATTTTCTGAAGGAAAATGTACCTTGTTGTGCCAAGTAAAGAGACAATATGAATGGAAAGTTGACACCAAAATCTAGGCTCCTTGGTTGCCATGATACCTGACTGATAATACTGTCATTTTCCCTCTTTAAATCTAAGGCTTGCTGCTCACCTTCATCAGCACTGGTATCATTTTCGTTTTCTTCATTTCACTTAGGAAACCACTTCAGCATTTATCACATCTTTCACTACACGTGGTTGTAGACCTTGAAAATCCTGCGGTACCCAGAGGATCTAAATGTATTTTGAGCAATGCAGTGCAATTCAGCCTGAAAGGCAGGTAAAAATTATAGGCATCAGGAATATATGGAACACTAGCATTTTGCATGTGTACTGGCATACTCCTTCAATCAAAGAATGATCACTGATTACCATAATCTCACTGCCTATCCTGAAACAACCAGGGGTATAACACACTCTGTTTCAAAGAGCTAAGCCACAGGAAGTGTTTTATTGCACATGAAAAGTCTAAATCAGTGCTGTGAACAAAATCTAAATTTTTAGGGGTTTTTCCATAGTTATATTTTTAAAAATTAAACATTTCAAAGTTAATCAAATGATATTGAGAATCTGAGGCTGCTAGCATACAGTTTCTAAGGTCTTAATATAAAAATTTATGATGTTCAAATGAAATGTTTTCATAAAGATCACTATCAAATGACAACATGGCAGAGACGAAGGGAGGTAATGAGTGGGTTATTTCCAGATGTATATAATTCCCTAGTGTACCAAAGACAGAGAAGCAAGATGAATGTTTCACATCAAGAGCTGGAAGAGAGACGATACCTGTCACAAAGCAATAGGATGGCCAGGGGGACCCACAATAACTGGATCACTGGGTGATTTAGAGTTTGGGAGACCATGTTTGGTCAGAAGAAAGAAACAGTGTCTGTGGCTTTTCCTACAGTGAGCATAGGTAATAACCAGCACAAGCCCTGGACAGCAGAGGAAAAGTGGCAGCAAACAGAGCTGCATGTAGGCCCGAACCACCCACAGTGCCGAGACTTGTCTCCAGTACTCCCCAAAACTGTGATTGACAAGAATCAATGCTCTTTGGCTGTTAGAAAATAGGGAAGATGGAACAAAGTGTTTTAGCTCACCTCTGAAGCCTTTTATGCACATGACTGGAGCTCCAAGTGCTTGTGCTCTGACAGCCTTGGCCCTGCACCGTTCCTGCCCTACCCTCCCTTCATGTCAGGCTGGACAGGTCAGGAGGACATGGAGACCTCTGGATATCTGTAAGAGTGCCAGTCCCAGCAGTTAACTTCATGCATGAAATCCGCTCCTCAGGAGCTCTCAGGAGCTCCTGCCACACCTTCAGCCAGCACCTGCTCCCTCCGTCCCTCCATGTGGGCAGGGCTGGCAGAGCTGAGCTCCCCAAGAGGAAACGGTGCATGAGCTCCATGTCTGGGCACCAGCAGCGTGCTCATGCTGAGCAGTGAGGCCTCCGGATGAGTCAGGGGGAAGATTCATTCCTACACCGGTGAGAATGAAGGAGTATGAGCTGGAGCCAAAAATACCCTGTATAACTCCCCATTCCAGAGCTCTTCCATATCAGATACACTAATCTCCCTACTCATTTCCTCTTTCTGTTTTTTTCCTTACCCAATTAGCACCTCATTAACCATCTCCCTACAGAGCCCATAGTCTCAGCCATATTTAGCCCCTCATTACATGACACATAGCTAGGTAATCATCACTGCAGGGGGATCTGCAGATGTTCTGCAGAAAAACCCAGCTCTTCCAGCCATGACCCTGAGCTCTCCTGGAGATAATCTCTTTGTTATAATTTTGTACATTTTCAAACAGCCGCAGGCAGCATCATCCATTTATGGTTGTATTTCCTTGATGATAAAAGCGCAGCCACCTCTGCTGCATGACGAAGGAGCCCATGGCTGCGGCAGCATCTTTTCATTTCTCAGAAATCATGTTTCCCAGTTTTGTTGCATCTACTTATATTGGTGCTAAAGGCAGAGGTTTATGGTCTTTCCCTTACTTACTACCAGAGCATCTAAAAACTATCTTTCAGGAGCACAGAATTGAACAGTTCTGCAGGTTGAAGACAGTTGTGATATGGACCATTGGAACAGAAGCCACAGATGAAATAGGACAAGTTGTGGAGAATTTCTTTGGCTAAAGTGGGTCAAGAGTGTTCACCTTTTATTTAAAAAAAAAAACAAAAAAAAAAACAAAAAAACAAAAAAAACAAACAAAATGCAGAAATGCAGACTGTAGTTCTCAAACCAAGCATTCTGAGATTTGTGCCAGCTGTTTGTTTGGGGATCTGTTTATTTACCACCACACATGTATGGCAATCTGAAAATGAAGACTGCTTCATGGTCAGATCAGCAGGGAGATGCCTCAGTTTCCCAGGAAAACCCAGGCCTATATATATGTAGTGTTGACACTCACTATGAACTGTCTTCAGTGAGGGAATTCCCAGGAGAAAAAGGCATAAATCTATTGCTCTGTGGCATGTACACCTAAACAGACAGTAAAACAGAGTATGACACAGATGGTTCTTTACTCACTTCCAGATTGAAGGCCTTGCCTCTTGCATATACAACAAGAAACCATCACATCTTCCCAGTCCAGTTCTCCTCATCAAATTACTGAACTCTGGGCCTCCAGAGGTTTGCCTCATACAAGCTAAGCAATGTCCAGAGGGGAATAAAAGATCTGTCTTATTCTATTGCTCCTGTCTCTGTATAGCAACTGTTTTCTGAGGCAATGAATCAAAGTGGAAAAAATAAAAAACACAAACTGAAAAAAAAATACAGAGAGAATATAATATATATATTTATAAGGAAGAAAGGAAAAGAGGACAATAGTCGATGGATCATTATTGAATGAACAGAAAAATGACTATATGTTACAGCCACAGAGTTGTTACATGACAATTGATTCTTGGCATTCTTAGACTCACAATAAATCAAAATATGATACTAAAGCCACCTGACAAAAACATCATTAGGACAGATACTGGCGTAAATACATGTGGAATGGCCAATTTACATCAGCCAATTTGCTTTACAATGATCAGCATTGAAGGTTTAAAGAAAATCCTTGAGAATGCAAAACAGGGATTACCCTATAGCAAACATTTCTGTCCTGCCCTCACACACAGAGCAACTAACCTGAGAGTCAATTGCCATGACTCCAGCAACTCATGATTAATGTATGTGGTATGAAATATTCAGGAGAATATGGGTTAATAATGCCAGTACAAACCAGGAGAGACAGTCCTGCATTCATCATTTGCTAATGTTCAGCCTTGAGCAGACCAGAGTGGGAGACACAAGATAAATGACAAAGAGCCAGACAGGTTCATAGTTAAAAACGTGATAACTTACCACAGTCTTCCACTGGTGCTGTGCTGGAAAGGAGGGAAGATGATTTATTGACATTATCTTGGTTTGTTTTTGTTTAAAAGCTTGGCAATGGAGACTGAATTGATACTGAAAAAGTCTGTGCAGGGTCCTGGTAGGAGATTTGACATATCCTTCTAAAATAGAGTTAGTAAATGTCCCTGTGCAGTCTTTCAAACAAAACAGAGAGCAAGGAGGGAAATGTTCTTTTTCTGAACAGTCTTTTACTGGTGCTTTCACCACTATGAGGTATATAATAGCAGAGGGAAGGGAAAACCAGTGAAACAGGTTGGTGTGAGGGACTCTAAAGTTGAATCTTTCTTCAGTGTGGTGCCAAGCTGGAGGTGCTGCCATCGTGGCATCCTTGACTTTTGCCATTCCTGTCAGTTGTTGAGGTGAAATCTGTGTCTCCCCAGAACCCAGAGGGAGTTCATATTTGACAGGCTATTGAAGAAAAATTAAGGACAGGGTAATGAGCTAGGCATCAGGCAGAACTACCCACCAGCAGAAAGTGTTACAGCTCATTTTTGCTTCTCTTGGGGTGAACTCTTGGTTTTCTTTAAGATAGTCCATATAAACTTTTAGTCTCCAGACAGCTTCAAAAAATAACACAGGTAGTAGAGAGCCTCTTGTAAAAGGGGGTGAACAATAAATATTCATGAGTGAAAATGCTGAGAAATGGCTAAGTAACTCAGGCAGAGTATGAGGAGAGAGCCAAAGATGGAAAAACCACCTTTGCCTCAGTACTTTCTTCTTGGTAAGCCATCTGCCAGTGCCTGGTACTGGGGGCAAGAACAAGGTAAGAAGTCAAGACAGAATCAGGAGACAAATCAGTGGGAAAGAGGATGTAATACATTCTTTAAGACCAAGTATGTGTTGATATGAAGTAACACAAGAACCCATTTTCTGAAGTTGAAGCCTTTTGGGTATTTTATAGTTATTGTTTTCATAGAAAAGAAAAAAAGAACTGAGTTAAGCCCCCTCAATTTATCTTGTTCTGTTCAAATACAGCAAAAGAGTTATGTAAATTCGTTATTTTCTCTAGGAGTGTCATCTGGCTTTGCTTTTCATTAAATATTAATACATTCGTCTAGGGGAAAAATTAAATTCCTTCCTTGGCAAATCCTCCGGAAGTAGAAAGTTAAACTGGAGGAATTAGAGCCAGTATTGTCTTCTGGGGAATCTCATCAGAGCAGATCCTTTTCCTGGTCTAGCTTTCATTACATAAAAGCTTCTCTGTACTTTCCACAGCCACAGAAAGAAACAGAGGAGGCAGTACAGTGTTCCAGGGACTGACTATGGAATGGAGCTTATAGCTAATCTTTTCTCTGCACTGAGAGGAGGGGAGGAAGGAGGTCTGGATGCAGTTTTGTAGTCACTTGCTCTGTCATTTCAATTTGAGTGATAACCTGGAACTTCCTGCTTTGGAAAATGTGGAAAGATCAGATTACTCCCTATCTGACTTTCTCTCCCCAACACACACTCACCTCTTTTACAGCCAGCTGGCCATTTTCTGGACCAACAATTAGCAGTGAGGTCTCCATGTGGATGATCTCCCTGCTTTGTCTGTCACATATCACTACAACAGTGTCTGTATTGCCACAATAATCTCCACAGCTCATGCCTGACCTTTCTCATTGTTCTGATGAGAGGGGCAGGAAAAAATAAAAAGGCAAGAAAAGACCTATCTTCTTGTGCCTTTCTTGCACACTGGATGCATTCTTTTCTATTCTCAAATGCTTTCTGCATTAGAAATTCTGTATTGTTGTAATCTACAAAAAAAAAAAAAAATCCATTTTCAGCGCTTGTGATGTGACTCTATTTCAGTCTCTCTTCCTGTTCAGCTCACAGATTTCATCCCCTTTCTTTTTGCCATTTTTGCAACAAAAGGAACTCTCTGTGTTATATCAAAGATCTTCCTAGGGAACTATTCAATTGACTTACTTAAAGACTCAGGTTGTGAGTGCTGCATGTATAGGCCCTTCAAAATGTACTGACACTAATATTTTAAAAGAGTTTCCTCTCCCCTTCTCTCCCACTGGTTCTGATCAGGGAATCTGGACAATGTAAGGTTTTTGATATTTTCCCCCTTCTCTTTGTAAATACTTAATAGGGAACAGGGCTCAGGTGTAAACCTGCAGTAAGCATTGAACAAAAACAAGACACAAACCTGAATTCAAATATCACCAATATCTGGAGAGGACTGGAACAAACTCCAACTGCAATGAGAATTTTCTCTTGCTTTGATTGCCAGGAAACACATGTGTTGGCCCTGTTCACCACTTCAGGCACTGAAATATCCATCTTTGTTCCATTTTGCTTCCCCAACACAGCTCTGTCACATTGGGTTCTCTGTTACTGGTGTAAAAATCAGATGGCTCATGAGGACTAAAAGAAACACAGCTTTGGGCTCAACTCAGATTGCCATTTTTATAGTTAACTGTAACTGTACTGATTGCTTCCCACTGGCAGTGGAACGTTCTCATCAGCAGTGTGACTATGTTGTTGAAGGTCTCATTTTTATAAGTTGGCTCTCTTGGATGGTGGATGAATGTGCTCTCCTGAGCTCTGGCTGACAAGCCATCAGCCCTGGCCTTTGCCCCAACAGGAGACCCCAAGGCAGGCAAGGCAGTGCCCTTTCTCCATCTCAGGTCACCACTGCACATTTGGCTGTAGTCAGCAACAAATAAAATAAGACTTCCTCTTACTCTAAAGAGAGTGCAGATACTGTATCCAGGAATGTGAATGTGTGTGTCTGTGTTTTAATATCAAAAGAAATTAAAATAATGATGAAAAACTAATATGAAAATTCACTACAGAACAATTTGATTGTTCTGGGAAAACATCTCCTATTTTTAATCATGGTAATTAATTTCAAAGATTAAGAGGATTCATAGATGAAAATAAAGCATTAAGATTAGAAGACGGATATGCACTTTACTGGGCGTTTGGTTATTAATCAGATTTTTGTATTAATTTTAAAAGCACAGATGATGAAGATACAAAAGTAATACCTAATATTTATATACTGTAATGCTTTTCATCTTCAAAGCATTTTGCAAACATTACCTCTTTTGCAGAAGACTTGAGAATAAATGGATTTCATTTTATAAATGAAAATGTTTCACTTGATTCCACATTAAACTGCAAACAAAAGACATCTCTGCCATTCATGTCAAGTTACTGGTAAGTATTAAACGGGAGACAGACGTACATCAAGAAAAGTTACTACTGAAAAAGAAAAATCTAGCTAATTGAAACTATAAAAATAAATGCTTAAAGAAAGGAAGATAAGTATTCACACATCTTTGTGGGTCAGACAAGGGGAAATTCATTCCAGTTCACAAAGGTTTGAGTGGAATGCAATTGGTGCATAGATCCTATCTGGCCTTTTGATTAATTTCTCCTGCAGTCTCCAAATAAAGGGATGCACATTACCCACTGCACAGCTCATTGCAAAACTAACCCATCTCCCTCCTTGGCTCATCTCAACCCAGCCATGAATGTGCCCAACCCAAACCATTCTTCCCTGTTAAAATGGGCACCATTTCAAGAACAGCTGAGCTGCTCAGTGTGTCCTAGCTGCCACAGTTTGGTAACCTCCATTCAAGAAGGTCTGACCCAAATATTTTCATTCCTGGCTATAACTTGTCATAAAGATCAGTGTCAAGCTGCCTCTTTCCCTGTTCTCAAATCATCCTGCAGACACGTCCCCACCATACCTCAACAACACTGGGCTCACCTTCTTATTTTGTTATCATGATGTAACACCATGTATTTTTTATTTTTCTTGTGAATACAATAATGGAGCCAAGATGTTGTCCTTGAACTGCCCCTTTCATTTGTTTGTGAGTTCCTTGATACCTAAACACCTTCTTAACCTATGAGAGATGGTACTGACCATGGCATTGCTTTACTCATCCTTGACCTCGAAGTATTTCTTTCTCTAACACATCCTTCATTCCGGAACTCCCCACAGGAGCAGCTCCTGTTGGTCACCCTGGAAAGCTTGTGCTCAGGTTAAGAATAGCACTCCAGTACTATGAAACAATTTATCTGTACCCTCCAAACATAGATTGCATGCCAAACATCCTGTGATAACTGCAGAGATCCTGGGGGGCTCTGTCTGGGCAGTGCCCAAGCCCTGAGCTCGGTCAGCCGCTGCGGTCCCTCCGAGCAGCACAGCTCACAGTGACACACGCCATGCAGCCTCGGGCTCCTGCACTGCCACCTGGTTCACAGCCACGAATCCAGGGGAACAGCTGTGAAAACAGCATCTTGCTAACTGTAGGAACACGTAGCTTAAATACCCAAGAGGAAAACAAAATGCACCCGAGCCCTTTAATTGCTTCAGTTTTTAAAGCACAAGGAGGAAAATGGGAGAGAGAAGCAGCGTTCTGATCTGCTTACTTACAGATATGGATACATTTAGCTTATTGCCTGAACTAGTCTCTGCTTTCTAAAATCTCTCCTTATTAAGAACTCAAGAAAATTACCACTGAAGAGCTCTTATCTACACTGTGTTATAAGAAGTGAGCAAAAGACTGATTCAGACCTGATGGAGAAGGAGTGCCTCGCAGCTCTGCCTGAGTGCACGAGCGGAAGACATGTTCAAACAGGCTGGAATAATTATAATGAGTTGTTTGCTGTTCTGCTTGGCTGGAAGGTGTTTGTTGTCATGCTTTTTCAATTACTAAGTCCTTCTATAGCACAATTTTCTTTCACTTGATCATTACAGCCACCTATGACATTTAGAAATAAATAATTTGTGTAAGATGTGGTGACTACAGGAAGAGGTACTATCTAGTGAGTGGAATAATATGCCATGGAAGAAGAAAAATTCAAAGGGGGTTGCATCTATGAGACATGAATATAACCTTTATTTGGAACAGTTAAAGACCTCAAGCTCCTGAAAGTTAACTACAGACACAATGAAGTAACTAATTTCATCAAATTTGCCATATGCAGAGACAATACACAACCCAAACCAGGATTCCAACTACCTACTGCTTTAAAAGGTAGTATAATAAATTGCTCTAAAAATGGTAATGTGCCAAACAAGCCAGAAGGGATTATCTGAACAGGAAGGCTGTGGAAAATGGAGATTTGGAACCATTTAAAAACATTTCACAATAAAACCTAAAAGCCACACTCCTACTATATGGAAGTTTACTGACAAAAAAATTACTTGTCTTAACAGAAAAGTGAGAGCACCTAAAAAATATAGGAGTATGTATCTACATAAATCACATATACAGACCCACTCCGAGGTAGTGTGCATGCATGGATTATAGATATATTATATATACATATGCACTTCCTGGACCTGAAAAACGGTAATAATAATAAATGTAGTTCAGATTTATTTAAGAAAACTGCTAAGAGAAGGGAAATAACAAACTGCAGCAACAGTTTATGATGTTTATTACCCTCTTCGGTGACGCTAAAGAGTTTTTGAGGGTTTTAATCTAATATTTCTGAAAGGTCTTAAGCTTGTCATGGGATGCTGACAAACATTTTCTGAGTATGTTAGGCTAGAGACTCAGGATGTTTGTTCTTGTGGGTGCTTCTGACTTCAGTCTTTGCTACAGTTTTCTGAGATTGAGGGGAGCTGGGATGAATGATCAGCTTGTTCTCCCTAGTTCTGTCTAGCCCAGCAAAAGGAACCCTAACCCAAATGTTAACTCATTTTTACAGGGCAACACTGTCACAAATGGTCCTGGAAGAGGAGAATTGTTTGATGTATACATTTCCTAATGTTCAAGGCACTGAGTCAGGGACGTCTTTCTAATCTAATATTAATGTTCCAGGACATTAAACAACAGCTATTTAAAGTTCAGCTTTTTCAAATCAATAAGAACTGATCACATATACTCAAGAGTTTTATCTCTGAATAAGAAATGTACCCTAGAATGTGACGGTAAGTGCAGAGCATCAGGATGCAGGAGCAGAGCCAGGAGTGATGATTCAGCCTTGGCCACAGCACAGTGCCCAAATTTTGGTGGCCTGAAGAGGGGTCACAAGAACCAGCTGGGTCAGGGAAAATCTCCTGTTCTGTGAAAGACACATTGGAGTAATGTTTCCTTCTTCAGAAAGCTCAGGCCTCACTTGATTTTTGTTGACAAGGGCAAGCTTCCTCTCTCCACATGTTGTCTCTAATATTTACATATCTCAGCCCAGCTGTTCCCAGAGACACTGCAAGCACCAGAGGCCAATTTGTGTGAGCTGCAGAGCAGTTAAAGGTGATCATCCCCAGGGGTGAGACCCCCCTTCTTCCAGCCAGCCTCAGGGGGCTCCCGAGACTCCTGCCAGGGAACAGGGACCTCACAACACTTGAGCTGCCTTTCTCCTGCATGGATCCTCCAGGGTTTGCTATGGGTGTGCTCTTCAGACCCTCTGCTCAGCTATATGCCTCCCTGGAAAACGTGAAACTTTGATATCCTCATCCCCTCTGAAATCTGGCTGAGATAAACTTAAGCAATCAGGACAGATCTGCTTTTGGAAACAAAACAAAAATGGTGTAGGAACTAAATGAGAACATAGTCTACTTTAGAGAGGGATTTTATTTAGCTGATGACTTTTTGATTCTGGGACAACAGAAGAGGATAACTTAAATTTCACACTTCCATAATGATGTTTGCTGTACAGCCTGCAATGAGTCAGGATGGCATCTGCCATTACACTGAATGGGCTACAAACACACCTTGCTTTCCTAATACATGTTCCTTGTATAGGGAGAACGGGGATAGAAATTGGCTTTTTATTAGGGTTTTTATTAGACCCACTGAAGGAGCTGAAAAACACCAAATATGCCTTTTGGGGAAGATCAAAACCTTCTCTGCTCCTCCAGTCATATCAGCTAGATTACCAAAAATTAAGGACTGTCCTTGTAGTCCTTGTCATGGTTACAATAGCTCTAGAAATCTGTTACAAATGCTCATATTGATATACCATGTAAACCTGACATGGATTAAAAGGGAGGCAAGTGACAAAACTAAAATGGGCTTAAAGCAAAAACTATACCCACATCTGTTACAAAATGTGAAAAATGAGTTCACTGCATCCCAGGTAGAAAAAAATTCTTAGCAGCACAGTGACTATATTATTTCACTTCTACAAACACAAAATAAATAGATAGGTGAAGCTGCATTGAAAACTGAGTAAATGCAGAGCAAAGCTGTAAGAATCTTCAACATTAAACATAAAACTTGTTGAACTTTTAACCTCAGAAAACTCAATCCCATTGTAGTCTAAATTTTTGGGAAAAAATCATTTTGAAATAATTTATTTAAAGAAAAGGAGAATTTTTTGTTGGAACAAGCCACCCTAAAATTCTGTCTGAGTGATCAGAGTGAGCCCCATCACTTTTTCATTATTCATTTCAATACAAGCCCCATGAGACACTGAGACACAGATTTGCATAACTTGAGCATGGACTTACAGCACAAAATATGGTGCCAACACAGGCACAGAGACTACCAGTAACCAAATCCCAATGTGACAATGCACTCAAACAAATTCTGTCAATCAGTGACAGTCAAAACAGCTTAGAATAAAACTTGTTGAAACAATGCAACTTGACATTTATAGATCAATAGATGTTTATTTTCCAAAAGTTTTGATCTTTTAATTTTTCATCCCAATTTGTGATTAAAACAAGTGTCTAAATATCAGAATCCCTCAAGGGAAACTCCATTTTTCAATCTTCTTCAACAATAAGACCAAACTTTTCTTCCTCATCCACAGAAAGCTGTAGATGTGTAGATGGGATCAGAATTCACTTCCTGTTGCTCAGCCAGAAATCTGATTACATACGCATAAGACTTCACAGATTTCCAAGCAATTTCCAGACTTCTCCTTTCCAACAAAGCTTGAACCCAGTCCAGGTTAAAACTAGGTCTCAGGAGAAGCAGAAGTTTCCATATTTCTTGGCTTTTTTTCCTCTTGCAAATGTCACTGCAGAGGAGCTGCTGCAGGAAGAGGAGTTGTCTGCAGGCACAGCCCAGGTGCCAAGGTCCCCAGCGCAATCTGGGTATTGCACTACCACCAAATCCATCCTGCTCTTTCTGCCTCCAGCTGGACTAAGGGCTGGCTTCCTCAGAAAACTCCATGTGCTACAGGAAAGCCTTCTACTTTAAAACTAGATTAGTTCTGGTTTACTGAACATCCAAAATTTATGATATTTAACATGCTGAAATTTTATTGCCTTTAACCATCACATTATAAGCATGCGAAGTTTCAGCAAAACTAAGTGAAAACTGTTTATTCTAAGAAATGCTTGGGTTGGCAATCCAATAAAGTCTCTAACAAGTTGCAAATTTAAGCCATCACTGGACCACAACCAACAGTATAATTATCTCAGTGTGTACCTCAGCTCTTTGTCACTTCACTAAGATGCTGTGACACACAGGTGAGACCAATCATCTGAGGCTGGTTCTCAAGAAACGAACCTTCAGTGGTGATGCAGTCCTCAATTGCTTTCATTTTCCATTTATGCCCTGCAGCACTACAATTATTATTATTATTATTATTATTATTATTATTATTATTATTATTATTATTATTATTATTATTATTATTATTATTATTATTNTTATTGTTATTATTATTATTTTATTTTTCACTGAGGCTTGTTTGTTGTAACAAAAAGTCCATCAGAGATGATGAGATACAGACACACAGCCTGGAACAGCCCATTTCCAAAGAGCAGGAGCAAACAGATGAGGGGGGAGAGAAAAGCAGGAGAGAAGATACGTCTTACCCATCCTATCTTGGTGGATCCCTTCACCTTGACACTGGTGTTTTCTTGGCTCTGCAGACAGACTATTCCCTCACAAAGACAGAGCTGAATCAGCCACTCATTGCTCTGTGATCTTCATGGTTAGGGAACAGAGTGTGTGAAGTGCCATGACTTTTGTGCCTGCATATTCACCGTCATCACTTGCTAAGGGCAAGGTGCTATGCGAGACATCTTGGAATTCTTCTCCAGCTCATGTCAATATGTTCAAAGGTTTAGGGTGTGTGCAGTGCAATCTTGTTTTCTTCTCAACCACCTCTTAAAGCAAGAACCTCAATTTCTCATTGGGAAAAACCTCTTATGGAGTCAGAAAATGATGTAGCTGCCCTGCAGGTACCATGCAATGTACGGTAAGAGACAAGAACAAACCCACAATTTACTAAATCTTTTTATACACAAAATTAATTCAAGCATTGACTGGAAACAATTATTTGCTCTAGCCTGCAAAGGTATCTGGATGAACTGCTTTTTATGTTTAACACCTTCCAGGGCTGTGCTCAGACATTCTTCATACCATATGTACAGTGAACATAAAAGACCTTCACTATCTGCCACCAGCTTTACACTAGATAAAATCTGTTGGCTTTAATGAAGATGCACCTTTTTTTATATCAGTGTAAGTAAAAAGAGAACCAGATCCTCTCAGTGAAAATGTCAAGTTTCTAATGGTGTTCATTTTTACTTAGAAATAATGAGGAGAAATACCTGGCACAGAATTTCCCTGGCATAAGGAATAGTGCATAGCAATGAGATTCATCTCAGGCATTTCAACCCATCCAGAGGATGAATTCCATCACCTTACATAGTAGATACAGAAAGGGATGTCCATGAGGAATCCAATCTCGTTTAGGTGTCTGTCCTGGATGAGATAAATCTCCACTGGAAATATTTCTCCCTGGCTCCAGTGACTGTAAAGGAAATCTTTATTAGTAGCTGAGGATAGAAGACTAAATTGACATCAATCCCATCACTGGTCCCTTCGTTTGTTAAAGACCTGCAAAGCTGCAAATGTTCAGCTCCATTATGAGACAGTGTTTCAGCCATTCAGCATTGATAGTGAGCCCAGGCAGGGAGCCTGCACAGCACTCCAGCTAAGGAGACAAGGAAGAACCCTCTGTTCTTCTCTGTCAGAAACACCCTCTAAAGACCCAGCACCCACAGCTCTGTGAGCAATATTTTTCATTAAAAATGAAAAATAAAATCAGAATATTCCTTTTGTTGATCCCAGACATTGTTTTTTCTTCACAAGCTGTCTGGTGAAGTACAATATTTTGTTTACCAAGATAAGGAATAATTTGTTTCATGTTATTTGCTTTACATTTATTAGGTTTTAAATTAAACACAGTCAGGGTTGTTTCCATCAAATTAAAAATTTGATGCCTTCTGTGCATAACAAAACAAACATTTTTTCCCCAAAACAGTCCTCAAACAAATAGGAGTAATTTGGTTTACAAGAAGTTTCAGTTTTCAACAAGGGAATTGTTCATCCAAAGAGACTCAAAACATGAGGATCATTAACCAATTACAGCTTGTGATAGCCCCAGTGAGGTGGTAGGAGGACACTTTCCATGTTATTAAATTCTGGCCAGGATGAAATCAATGTACTTGCAAAGGCTGATGAAGCACCAGGTCTTTTGAATATGACTCTAAGCGACATATTCAGAGGCATCAATTTTCTGAAAAGAGTGGATGCTTTCTTTTTACCTTAATTAAGACCACTGTGTGTTGCCTAATGCCTAATGTGTTTAATAATGTTGTACTCTTGTGACATATGGTGAGAAAAGGGCTCTGAGTTCACGGAGATTGTGCAGCTTCATGTCACTGGCAGCAGCTGCTCATTTTTCCACTAAACATTCTATGATGTTCTTAAAGGCATCTGGTCTTGGCTGTGTCTGACATGCAGGGACAAAGTGGTCCAGAAGAAGAGAAAAGATACTTTCAGCTTGAAAATCGATGTGAGCGGTATTTTTCACATCAGAAGCAGCCTGTGAGAAGGGCCTTTCATCATAAGGGAAAGTGGTTATCAGAAGAAAAGGGTCATGAAGTGCCACCACTCATCTCCCCAGCTTACAGAAGTGTGGAGCCTCACAGGGAGCCTTTTTGCTGTTGAGGGGTAGGGCAACACCCAAGCCACATTTCCAGGAAGATATAAATCATAAATCACAAATAGGTGTCTAGCCTGTGGTTCCTTAGGCATCAGTATCCTCTCCTTCACACTGAGCAGATTCTCACAGGTTTCTAAATTCTGACCAAGTCCTAAAAATCTTTAAGTTCGATTCCCCAAACCTCTGTCTGCTCATCTGTTGTCTAAATCTGCCAGTTCTTACCACTCACTAGGAAGTTCCTTCTAGAGCCAGGAAATCAAGACCTTAAATCAAATTTCTCTGAGCTGACTTTTTGCACATTCCCTCTGTTATATGCCTGAATAATTCTGAGCAAAACATTTATCGCTGAGGTCTGCACCATATAACTTGACCATTGAAGTGGTGATGCAGAAGACAGAGGAAAAGATATACTGGGTTAATGAACCATTCCCACATCAATGCTTTCTGTGGAAAAAAAAACCTTTCAAGTGTAAATTATTGAGGCTTCCTTTGTGTCATTCTATTTGCCAAAAGACCTTAGTCCTTCCAAATGTTTCACCACTGGGGTTTGATGGTATAATGATGTCACAGGGAAAGTTTTGGAATGCAAGATTTCAAGAGATCCTGAGCATTAGCAGATGTTCCATTTTTCCTCCAAAATGTCTATGCCCAAGAACAGTGCTTCTGACTTCTGTGCTGAATTAGAGCTCAACACTTAAAGAAAAAAAAATAATATAGTCTAAGCAATATTATATGCAGAGGTAGTTCTATCCAGCCAGTCATGATCTTTACACACTAAATTTATCCTAAAACCTATTTTCCAACTGACTGATTTGTACTTTAGCTGTTTATAAGATTGATAAGCAAAACCAAATTATTTTCTATATCATATTGGTCAACTACTTGTATTTCTGATTGTTTTCTGTTTGTTTTTCTCCATGTACATGATCAAAGGCTATCAGAGAGATAGCTTGGGGGTAGAAGAGGCATATCTTCCTAAGTATTTTTAACTCCAGCAGAAATATATTTGTTGAATATTTTTCATTTATTGTGAAATATATTGTGTTGAATATTTTTCATTTATTTAATAAGAAATCAGAAGGCATTACCAGCCAGATGCTTTCCATTCTGATCTGTGTTGCAAACACTCGAGTTTGCCAACCTGAGAATTAGATCCTGCTACTTGAAGAATCCTTCTAAGAAGTACAATAGTTTGTCCTGCCACAATGAACTTCTTTCAAGAACTGAATGTAAAAATAGGTGTTTTGTCAAAGAAGTACTCTGCAGTCATAAACTGGAGAAGGACACAAATACTTCTGTGAAGTGTTTTACTGAATACAAGGTTGGACACTGAATACTTGGTTTGGATGAGAGGCTCAAAAGTGAGCTAGAGAGGAGGAGGGTGTGTGCCATTGGTACCTCAAAATAATTGCTGTATGGGAGTCAGGGAGAAACCCTGACTGTACCTACATCTCATTTCACTGCCCAAGCTGGAGAAGGAGGGGAAAAAATCATAAATACTTTTCAATTTATCTGGTGTTTCAGAGAATTATTTGGGCACAAACTAGTCTCCACATGAGACTACCCACTCCCTGACAGCTCTACCACTCCTGCCAGTGAGAATGCCAATGGAGTTGGTGATTTTGCAGAACATCCATGTTAGTGCCTGGCTGATAATATCAGACACATTTCTCTGCCAGCAGCTAATGGGTTTTTCAGTCATCACCATCCACACAGGTCAGTTGAACAACATCGAACCAGATGTTCATTGCTCTTTATTGCATTGCCACTCTCAAAGCCATCTACGCTTGACTGTTTGCCAATTTTTCTTTTAATAAAAAATCTCTTTCTTTCTGTTTGTGCAGAAATCCATCACAGAAAAGGATATTATTTACAGTATACCCTGGCTACTTGCTATGGCCAAAAATAGTGCTTAACAACAGGAGGAAAAGATCTGCCACTCTGAGGAAAGAGCTACATCTAATGCCAGCCATATAATTACTGCTCTTTCCACCTCCAGTAAAATTTATAGGCAGTACTGTCATTTAGGGTTTCATGAGGATGGACTTTCATGCTTTATGGTGAGTACATTAATAGTTTCTAACTACTGAAATTTCTAATCATCTATATTGAAAAAAGAAATTTATTACCACACTATTACAGTCATTTTAATGTTCTACAAGCATATTATTTGCACATTTGAGTATAAGTCATCAGTAAGTCCTTTCTAAGAAGATTACTTTAATGTAACTAACATGGTGATTCTGCAGACTGTGGGTGAATGTCAGCCCTCTGGTAACAACCAGAAAAACTCCTGGAGGAGGGAGACTCTAGGGATGTTTTTGTCATGGAATCTGTTTTGGTTAATTTAGCAAGGATTGAGCTGATGATACTTGGATTAGGGTGACCAGGGAGCTACAGATTAATCATTTACAGGCAATGAAGGAGGATTATGACTTCTGCAGAATGAAACCAAAAGGTTACATGTGGAGTCTGGCCTTTCCAGACAAAGTGTATGACATTTCTTCACAAAGGTAGTTTGGAGGAGGGAAAACGATCTTGTTGTCATTCCTGTTTACTGGAAAACTTCACCTGAATTGAGACATTTAGGAGCCTGATGTTGTTCTCCTCAATGGCAGTAGAGCTGTGAGGTCTCCAGTCCAAACTCTTGCAGAGGATGAGACCAGCTCAGCTCTGGTTGCTCATGGCTATGTCTAGTCAAGGTCTGAGTATCTCTGAGCATGGAGAATTCACAGCTACCTTGGACCGTGTTCCCATGTCTGACCACTATCACTGAGGGGAAAAAATCTGAGTCTCTCTCTTTCTGCAACTTTTATTCAGAGTCTCTGCCTTCCCTACTCTTGTCAGGCAGCTGAAGACAGTAGTGAGGTCATCCCCAAGAGCTGAGTTTGTCCCTGAGTTTGTCCTGGGAAGCACTGTTTCCCTACTGTTTGCAGAAAGCATGCCAGAGTCCATAAGAGACTTGAGGAGAACTGTTTCTTTGGTTATCACCTTGACTAATCTTTCCAAGCCAGGAAGGAAATCAGGTTGCAGTTGCCACAGCCTCCTTCCTTCAGGTGCATGAACATAAGCAGATGAATAACCCTGAGATTCCTGTTCTTAATTTCCTTCAAGTAAATGCCACCTCTTTGTAAAGATAACACACTGAGCCTCAGCAGTAATGGACTTGCAGGTGAGATGTCTGCACCAGCTGCTATGCAGCACCCTGCCAGTGTTGGCACATAACTATACACCTGGGCACTTTCACCTGACACCCATGTGTGGTGTGGCTGGAGACATCTCCATCACTTCACGCAGCTTTAAGTGTCTCTTTAAGTGTGACAGACACACTCAGGAAGTGCAGCAGGACCAGGGCCCCCCAGCACGAGTAGAGGAGTGTGGAGAAGGACAAGCACCCAGTGCTGGTGGATCCCCTGCACATCCCCTCCTCTCCCCCTCTCTCCATCAAGCCCTGCCATCAGATGCTGTGGCCTGTGGCTGGATGGCAGCAGAGATGTTGACAGATGCCACCACAACCAGGATTCCCAGAACTTTCTTTTGGGATTTTGTGAGAGACAAGACCACAGGGAGATGTTTCAAAGCATGATTTATTAATTTTCTTCTACAGTCTCATGAAGGAGCAAGTACGTCTACACCTTATTCGCTACATATTCTTGGTCACAAGGTCTTTTAAAGGTTATTTATCCAATAAATTCATTCCACAAAAGAATGTTTCTACTTTCATACTAATAACTAATTATCTTTTATATGTTTTATATGTCTCTGCCACAGTGCTGAGTTTTTTAACTAATCATATAGTGACACACAAAATTACTTTTTATGCTTTAAACTTCTTATTACCTTCATAATTACTTCTCTTAACTTTGAAACCTTAAAACTTCTTACAATTCTTACAATTACAAATTCTTACAATTTAACCTAATGTTTTTTTTTTATTTAAATTCACATTCTTGCTTACGATTCTAAGTCTGGAAGTTTTTTTCAAGGCCTCAAGTCAAGCTCTGTGTTCATGTCTATATCTAAGCTTGAATTTGCAAGATTTTGACAGCTTTCTGTGTTTGGAATTTCCTACAGCTTTCCAATCTCGTGTGCCTCCAACCACAGCAGAGGCACATTTACTGGGACACTGTTCAAACCAAGTCTTTTTGCAATTGACTATCTCTCAAAGTTCCCTTTTGATTATCTGTCTGAAAACAAAACTCTGTAGCTAAGCATTACTTGTTTTTTATGTCACTGCTGCTGCTGTGTCAGGGCACTGGTATTAATTTTGGATGCTTCATGGAAAAAAATTTCTTTTTGTGTTTCCTTCTTGCAGTCTTGAATCAAGTAAAACAAATAATGAAACTATCAGGACTGAAGAAAGGAGCAAAGTATTAGGCTTTTTATTACTTACAAAATTTATTTCACTGCTGTTTCAGCTTGCTCCTATCCTTGCCAAAAGGCAAACATCTGGGTATATTTTATGGAAACAAATTATTTGGCTTCTGTGGCCACATCACAGTGCTGCACAGCATAGGGCCTTGAAAGTCTGCAGCCCCTTTACATGCATTTCAAAAGTACAAAAAGGGAACAGAAGGATTTTTACATGGTGCTGATTTTATGTACAACACTGTCACTTCTAAATGTGTGCTCACCATGCACTTGCAGGTCGGTGCACCTGGTGAATTTGTCAAAATTGCAAAAGATGCCAGGAAAAGGCCATTTGCAGCCCATCTCTATTTCAGTGATATCTGTGATAGTTTCACAGCCACAGTTTTACTGTGAGGTGTAGTTTTTGGGGGTTTTTTTCACTTGGAAGGTGTTAAACAACTGTTTCTTTATAAATTGTATTGTTTGTGGAGGGCAGAAATCTTTAAAAAACCCTTGAAAAATAAAATTTTCCTATTCACTTGAGAAATAATTGATTTTTTCACTTAACTAAAATGCTTTAGGCTTTACCTCTTTATCTGAAATTACTCTGGGAAATCATTTCCAAAATTAGCCTGGGATGGGAAAGCTAGGTTGTCTGCAATCACAAGCATATCTTGTGCTCCCCTTAACTGTTATTTGAAGCGAGATCTGAGCCAACACTTGCTGTCTGCTAATGGAGTTACTCCATGCAAACACTGTTCATTTGCATAGACAGCTGGATTACCAGAAGATGTGGTTTAAAGTTGGACTGACAGACCACACATGTGCTCACATGCTAAATTTTTCAATGTCCTAATGTATACAGTGGGGTCTCAAAAAAGAAAAATATCAGATTCAAAATTCTTACATTACTCCTGAATTAGGGTTGAGTGGATTTTTATTGTCTGGGAACTTGCAATATTGCAAATGGAATAACCAGGGGAAAAAAAGAAAAAAAAAATCTCTTTAAAGGAAAGATATAAGTGGAAGCTGAAGCAAAAATATTCATCTTTATTCAAAAACACCACATGCACCTGCCCACTTCCACACAGTAAACTTGCTTTTTTAAGTCAGTAACATGCAGAAAAATACATGCAAATTTCTGAAAGATTGAATGCAGTGTTTCATTGTGCTGGCTACATCCAAAACAGTGTGATTGGACTGACCTTTAGAGCAGACTAACATCAGCATCAACATCAAATAGAAACTTTTTTGTCTTGTGCAGGATGTTTAAGGATAATCCATTTCCCCTACCCAAACATATTGATTCCTTCTTCTTTCCTGGTGAACAAACAAGGAAACAAAACAAACTCTGTCTTTGCACAACACAAAATAACCTTTCTCTTCTGTGTGGGAATGATGAACACAAATATAAGCATAAACACCAATGCTTAGTACATATATGTATATTATCTGCAATATGTGTCTGTGTGTATGTCTGTGTCTGTGTGTAATGTTTGCATTAGTAAAATTCCACGTGACGAAAAGAAGGTGTGTGACCACAGGAGAAATCACAGAACTGAATATCTCTTGGATGTACCACTTTTATGTGCAGTACAAACCGTGGCAGAACCCTGAGCCAGCAGCAGAAGGGGGAGCCTGTGGGCACAGGAATTTCACAATTTCCTTTGCTGGTCCACTCCAAGGTGAGTGGAAAAAGGCAGGTCACTGCCTTCTCCAGAGAGATGGCCAGGAGAAAGGTCATCCCAGGCCCTATGTGACAAAGGGACATAAGCCAGGGGTGGCTGTCACCTCCCAGGAAAATCTCTCTGGAGGAAGAACTGTGATGACAACCCAGCAGTCACAGCCAGAGTGGCTTTTCATGCCCATGTCCCAGCCAGGGCAATCAGAAAAGTGTTTGGCTCTGCAGCTCTCATCCTTGTGCCAGCTTGGCTTGGCCAACGTGTCCTGGCATCCACAGACAGAGGAAAGAAACTAAACCCACCTCATGTGAACCACAGCACAGTGCTGCTCTCTGTCTAATGGTCAAGTCTAAGGTTGCTAATTAACATCTCCTAATTAACAGAGCCAGGCAAGAGGTCCCAGCAAACTTAATTTGAAGATTTGAGGTAAAGGGAGAAGGGATGCAGTTTTATTGCTTTGAAAATTGTACTTTAGAGGACTTAAACATTGTAAAATGTCAAGAGCTCAAAATGAAGTGTTTGAAATTATCTTTTTATGTATTTATTTACAGCTTATGGGTTCAATGGGAAAAAAAAAAAAAAAAACAAAAAAAGCACATCAAGAGTTTGATTTTTTCATTCCATCTTAGAAAAGGGAAAAATTTCTCATCTCACAGATTCTCCAAGGGTGAAATAAAGCTTTTTTCTGAGGTTTGGCTGAGCAAGGGTCATCGCTGATTTCCCAAGTCAGTCTCCATGGATTCTTCATATTAATATATCTCACATCCATCCACTGCTATAACAAGTTGTTGAAAGTTCTGGGAGCCTTAGTGTTGTCTGTGTATGCACAATGATAATGCATCAGTCAGCACAGAGTAAGGCTTTGCAAATTGAGCAAGACATTGACACCTTAGTATAAAGAATAAGTTATTTTATTCTAGACCAGACTTACAAGCTTTGATCTCACTTTCAGTGGATGATCAAAGCTGGACACCAACTCCACCTCTGGTAGCAAGACCAAATCTATGTAACACAAACAGAGTGTGTCAAGTGTCCACCAAAGTCCTGAGGCCCCAAAGAAGAGCCAAATTTTTCATCACAGGACAAATATGTTGTGAACTTGGTCACCCCCCTCTGAGCCTGGGAGTCTTTAAAAACTTAAAAAGTCTCATCCAAAAAACTGGAAGCTGTAAATTATATTGTCATACAAACAGAGCAGAGTAAGTCAAGGATGGTTTTACTGTCTAAGTGGTATTTGTAGGGAGGGATGGAGTAGGGACCTCTTCAGTCAATCAGTTCCTAGAAGTGCACAGAACAGATAATTTTTCCAGCACTATTATTATCCCCTTTATAAGCACAAAATTTTCACAAGTTTGTGCCTCAAAAGCATCTTGCCATCCCGTATTCAGCTATCTTCCCAGGTGCAGCAAGACTAGTGGCAACCTATCTTCCAGGGACGCCCCATCACAGCGCTGAAAAGGTTCTGTATAATTGGAAAATTAGTCAAGCGCAAACAGGTGTCAGTGGGCGATGGTACAGGGAGATACAGTCCTCTTATCTCACTGTTTGCAAACCTGTCCCAGCTCTCAACAAAGGATTTACCAGTCTCAATGGTAAAGGAAAAAATAGCTTTGAAACTTGTCTGAACAGCAGCATGCAGAAGGCTCTGGTAGTGAGCTGGGATGAATATATCAGCTTTTCATACTATTCAACTCTCCAAGCTAATTCAATGCAAAGGCCTGCTACATCTTAAAAAGCAAGTACCCATTAAGAGAGCTGATGGGGAAAAATTAATTTACCACTTAACATTACATTGATCAATAATCTACTAACACTAACCTTACCATGATTTATGGTCAATCATTTGAACTTTCATTCCTCCAGAGTTAGAGTTATGATAAAAAGAAAAAGGTAGATTTTCAGTGGGCAGTAATTTAAACATTTAACTATTACACGGAGGCTTAATATTAGTGGTATTTGTCTTGGATTTGTCATGGGAATGTTACAAACTCTTGAAAATATGGTACATGCTTTCCTTTCTTTCACTACAGGAAACAAGCTGCTAGCCTCCAGCCTGTACCAAAGGCAGGTCATCTCCTGACCTGTTCCTTGTAGTGGCTTCCTATCACACCTCTCTTAGAAATCAGGTTCAACTTCCAGACAGTGCTTATGCTGCTATCTGACCTGTCTGTTGGCAGGTGCAAAAAGAATTACTCTGGCATGCCAGAGGCTGAGCTGCAGCAAGTGTCATCAAGATTAATGACTTCATCATGGTAAGCTGGACAAATCAATCAGAGTCCTTGAAGGCAGTGAGAAAGTCCAGACCCCATTACCCATCCAACCCATCTGTCACCATGAGCTCCAGACACTGCTCAGCACTGGCTGAGGATGGACTCCACACCTCACTGCTGCCCTCAGCTCCTGAGACACCCTGCAAATGCCACTGTCCCTGCACAATTACCTGTGCCAGGTACTTTGCATGGCCCACTGGGAACATTCCAGCCAGCAGTATGATTGTGACCAGCTGAATTGCCCCCAGTGCAACTAGACTTTCTAGGAAACCTCTGCTTTGATTCACATAGCTCTCAGTGTGTGCCACCTACTTTCCTTTCACTGGAAATCAGCCAGAGAAGCATATTTCTGCTAGCACTTAAAGGGTGAAAGACCTTTGTTAGCTGAGCAAGTGTTAAGGGACATTAAAACAGGGTGGGGAGAAAAAAAGAAAAGAAAGAAAGCAGAGACTGGTAAAACTTTTTAATACAAGATTAGACGGGGCTTATCTGACCTGCCAGGGAGACTAAGAAGCAGGCAGGCTATAAAGCAAAGTCAATGTATTGTCTCTTCTCCATTCCTCTAATATTCTGCCTGTGATGATGTGAGATTCTCCAGGCAAGTAAAGAACCCCCCACCTCCACAGGGCACCGTGTCCTTGAAAGCAATGCGAGTGTGCAGGTGTATGATTCATTCCTTTGGTTAGGCATAGACTGAAGAACTCTTTTGCTCTTCAAAGCAGCCCACTCCACAGAGAGACATCTGGTAAATCCTACATGAGTTAATCTCCTGCCACAGTCTCGAAAATGCACACAAATGAAACCAGGTTCCTCCTGCTGGCAGCTTCTCTGCATGGGAGGAAATGACGAGCCTTGTCCTTGAAAGGTGATTACTCCACGGGATGTGGAACAGAGCTCCCTGTAGGACAGGGTCTCGCCCCCATGTTGAGAGCTGATGCAATGACTGTGAATGAGCCTTTTTATGATAGACAAAATAAATCTGCTCTGGTGTATTTGTACCTGATGGAAATTGCAGAAATCTGGGCCAAAGCAAGGGCGCTTGCTGGAGGTGTAAAGTGATCCAAAAAGTTGCTGTCCTTTTGCTCCATCCTCTGCCAGAGACCTTTGGAGGGGTTGGAGCTCCACATTGCTCCCTCTGCTTGCTCTCAGCTGCTCTCTTGTGTTTTCTCCCAGGGAAAACACAACCCCACATGAGCAGTCTGATGCTGCTAACACACCTGCGTCTCTGTGTTTCACCTCCTTAAAGAAAAATTAAAAGAATAATATCACAGCACATCCTGAATAAAATATCTTGCAGTTAAGGATCAACAGACCTGGGCTTGTCACTGCAGAAGTGACAGTAGACACTTAAAGGCACTTCAGTTTCTACCCTCAAGATGCCAACCTTTGTCATGACCCATCAAAATATCTTTGGAGATCTAAGCTTTCTGCAGGAGCTTCTTGCTTGTGATTTAACAGGGGACACATCTAATCCTGTGGGGAGTCCCAGGGCAAATTCACAGGGATTCAACATTTTAACAGATTGAACAGATTAAGGCATTTTCTTGCCATTCACATCTCAAATTTGGTACAGTGGGATGTACAACTTTGCTTGGGGATGGTGAAAGTCAGATGCGTAGGTTTGGGCACTATGCTCTGACATAGACCATCATTTATACACGAGGCTTTTTCCACAGAGGGAAAGGGAGCCTGAATTCAGCCACTTCTTGCAGCCCAGCAAGAAAGAAGACTGGATCATGTGGGTTGCCTCCATCCAGGTCAGGGTTAAACTGATGGCACTGATGAAATGTAAATGGAAGCTATTACGTAAAAAGAATTGCATAATGTTCCCAGATGTTTTCAATTTTCTGAGTACTTCTAAAAATAAAATGAACTTTTAATACTTAATCAACATAGTTATTCATTCTCTTTTACCCAAGATGAAATTTCCCATGAATTTTTTATGGATACACGTTAGTTATTATTGCCTTTGGCTTCCTGGTTCAGACACAGTTCTGCCCTCTGTTCCACTGATTGTACAAATTATCCCCCACTGCATTGACTGGGTACACTCTTAAGTCCTTGAAAGCTCTTCAATTGATTTGGTTTAGCTAGACTTACTTCAGGAGAGGAAGATTTTCAAGGAATGCATTAGCTACCTTATAGTAACATAGCTCACCCCTTAGTACAATGTGGTCACAAACCCGTGTAATACCCTACCCTGGACTGGCATCCATCTCCTACATGGAGCAGCCTGGAGCAGCCTGGCAGGATGGGTGGGGTGGGATGTGACTTATTGTGGATGCCTGTCTACTATTTATTTATTTTCATATCATCCTGCACTTGTAGATGCTGGTGGTAAGGATGCTTCGAGCATGGTGAGATGAAGACTTAATCTGATGGTGCCAGGCTGGATTTCTCTTTTCAATTTCTCTATGAATCCAGTACTAATAAAAACATCCACTGCAGGGAGAGGAAGCCTTTAGGCACAGTAAATCAGTGGAATTTTTTATTTTTTTTCTTCACTCTGGACTTAAATGACTCTGTGATTTTTATTCCTATGTTTATTGCATAGCACTCTACAACACATGTCCTTAAAGACGAGAATGTGTTTTCTTGATTTATCAGAGATGAAATCCCAGCTGATTTGTGCCTAAGGTCCTTGTGTAAATGCACAGGATGCATCTTTGCAAACAGATGATTCAAAAGGAAAAGGAGCACAGAGAAAGCTTGAGCAGCCACTGAGAGGCTGATGTGATTGTCTGAACAAATCCAAATGCTTGCATGACCACCTCCTGAAAGCAGAGTGCTGCAAACAACAACTGCAGAAAATGACCAGGGTGATATTTAGCTGTCAGCCAGAGACAACAGAGAGGACACTCAAGTGGCATGTCAGATCCATGTAAAAATAAAAGCCTGCAGCTTCCAAATGTTTCTGTGAGTGCTTTAGCTTGTCATGCCACCTCCCATCTCTAAGGAAATCATGAACCGTCAGCAGGGAGGACTCCGTGTCAGGGACAGGTGAAAAGCAGGAAACAACAGCATTGGTTTCAATCCAAGCACAGCTACTGCTTGGCCCAGTCTCAGCACCAGCCTGTGCTCAGCACGTCCCACACATAAAGCAGGAGATTGCCCAACAGCACCATGCAGCCACAATTGCAAAGCTGAAAGGCAATAGCCCATTATGTTGTTTTCAGCAGCGCTGCTCTACACTCAAACAGTGTTTAGCAAAGTGCCTTGTACATCTTTTCCTGCCAACGTTGGGAATCCATTTAGAACAAGCCATTGAGCTTTATTTTATTTTAGTTAATTTTTTCTTTCCAAATGCATTAAGATAAATATGTATATTAGCAGTCGCTAGGGCAAACAGAAAATATTCATTTGCATTTATCACAAGCAGTTAGAACCCTACTACACTTTACCTCTCATAGAGGGAATTTCTTCTGTGATGAATTAATCTTTATGAGCTAGTTCTTATTTCCTTCATTTCTTTGCAGAGACCACAGCTTTTTTTAAAAAAGGACTGTTAATATTTTTGTTCTGTGAATTGCATTTTCTGCTAACCACTATTTATAAAAGAAGTGACTGAAACTCAGCTAAAGTACTACCACTCAGAAACCTAAAAAGGACCAGAATATTTACCTCTGTCCTCAGCCCTAAATATTTCCACTGAATTTCCAGGAGTCCTTGAAGGAGAAACATTTTTGTAATGACCCAGTGCAGTCACCAGGAGTTGTTACATTCTGAAATTAGCAACATGCTCCCCACAGATTACTCAATTTGGTCTCACTTCATGGAAACCACCAAAAAGATTTATCTGGTCTGCCATCAAGCTCGTTATGAGTTATGGGAAGGAGAGTACGGGCAGGGTCCAAGAGGCTTCAGTAGGATGTGCAGCTTTATTAACACATATTGTCGATGTGCTGCAAGAACTGCAGTCACCAAACACCCATCCCAAAAGTGCACTGAACCAATCACACAACCTCTCTCCTTTCTCTTATCCTCTGCCCATTATCACATAGAGAGTTTTTAATTTCCAAACTTTACACTTTTTCACTTTTCTGGCTTTTAGGGGAGTTCCTCTGTCTCCCTGTGCCAGTGCCAAGGCCACCTGGATAAGCTGCAGAGACCCCTGGGGACAGCACATGGCCATCCCATGATGATGATCCTGTGACTCTGGGGACCAGCCCTGGGACAATGCAGCTTGACCCTTTGGAGGGCAGAGTCAGTAGTGGAACAGCTCTGACTTCCACGCCTCTGCTGCCTATCAAATAAAAAGCCCGTGGTATGAAAAGCCAATTAATTGATATTATTTAAAGACTGCTTTTCAGAGGAGTCCTTTGTTGGAGGGACTGAATCGCAACTCTGTGCTAAATTATGCACAGGAGTTAAGGGAGGTGAGAGCAAGAAATCCACTGGGTAATCATAATCACTGTGCAATTAGGTTTGATATCATAATAGAAGGTTACTCTCCTAGGGGTAATGCAGTGAGGGTGAACTTTAAAAGGCCAGATTTTAAAACTATGAAAAAAATTAACAGAAGGCTCAAGGGCATAGTGAAACTCTTTAACAACTTAGAACAAATTTGTTCCTAGAGTAACTCCTCTAGCAGCCCCAGGATTTGTACTAAGGGTGAGTTTGGCTAATGTAATCACTCTGGAGGCTATTTAAAAATCTGTGCTAGAGAGGCAGATGGTGGTTGGACCTTTGATCTGAAAATAAGAACGGGAAGAATGAAATTTACACGGCTGAGCAGGGTTTATTGAAAATAAACATTCTTTTAAAAATTAAAAGAGCTCTGACTAAAGAGAAGAAGAGAGGGTAGAGTAAATGCAGACAAGCTACAAAGGAAAGGGATGTAGAGATATAGGTCTATAAAAAAAAAAAAAATCAAGGTATTTCTGATGCAGTAGAGAAGAAAAAAATTAAACCCCCAACCAGGCATATAATGAGTGAAACTTAGAAAGCGCTGTTGTTATGTGACAGCTTTATTGTACCTAATTAACTCAAATATATGTATCTGCTGGAAGACACCACTCTCCATGGTTACTTGCTGTCAGATGTGCTAAAGCAGGCATTTCTTCTGCACTGCTCTCTATCTTTGTGGGGAGAGAGGGAGACTGAAAATCAGAGGATGCTGAAGCAGGAATAAAACCTTGGCCTGAGTTATTTGTACGGATGTAAGTAAAGAGATTCCTTGTCTCTGCCACTCTCCATGGGAAATTAGAGAGTGACTTCAGCAGTGATTTACTTTAACACTGTGGAAGGTGAACAGGACCTGAGGAAGGAGTTATGTGGTGGGGAGCCCATTGGGGCAGTAAATCACGGGGAGTAGCTGGTTCCCAGCCCAGGCTGTAGAGAAAACAAACCACACAATAGTGAACCTGTCACGTAAGCTGTCCCACTCGCCTTACGGGGCGAAATCCCCCTTGAAAACAAATGGATGGCTCCTATTGTGTGAGGGAAAACTCCCCGGAGCCACTGCAGGAGCAGAAGGGTGCAGTGCCCATGGAAATGCTGCCATGCAGGTGATGCTCCCAGCACAGCACCAGCACTGCGGGGAGCGGCGCAGGGTCCTGGACTGCCTCACACCCCAAGGGAGGTAGAGACACCCTGGCTGGGAGATGATGCCCCACACCTTGCAGCCACCATCCATCCAGCTGCTGCCACACAGGACACAGGGAGCTCAGCATGGACAAAACCAGAAAGTTTATTTGCATTTTTTATTTATTTTTTTTTCAAGGTTCGTAAAATGTCACCATTCTTCCCTTTCATGTTTGTGCAGCCTTAAGCACAGCAGGCCCTTGACCTCAGCTGTACCCCATAATGTCACCATAATGAAGGCAAATTAATGACAATGGGGAAAAAACCCACTTCAGTCACTGTAAGGAAATATTGTTCCTTCAAAGCAATTCCTCACCTGAAAAGTTAATAAAATAGTACATAAAGGTGACCTGGTAGATATAATTTACTTGGCTTTTCAAAATGCTTTTGATAAGGTCCCTCATAAAAGAATATTAATGATAATGAGAATGATCTTACATTTATGGTCATACCTTTCATTCAGATGAATCCCAAAGTGCTTTACAAAGTTTTTACTAACTGGTTGTACAAATCATGTATCATATATATCCCCAAAGCACTGTTAGACCTGGGAAAAGGCATGACAGATATTTAATTACCTAGTATGCTGCTATTCAATATTTTAGGGCAGGGTGTAAAAGAAAAAGCTACAACCATGTGCAATTAGATTTAATTTAGGCAGGTAAAAGCTACTTTCCAAAGCTGATATTTGGCTGAAAACCAAGCTCATCTTCTCCCTTTGCCCTCACCCAAATGTTGAGGGATGCCTTAGGCTGAACAGATGAATGGCTCAGCTGGAAAAAAAGGCTTCTTTTTGGGATTGCTCCCAAACAGACAGTGACTGTCTCAGGTTGCTCCTGAACATTCAGTCAGATGTTTTTGGGAATTTATACTTGGCCATCTAACTCCAGAGAAGCACCATTTGCATTTTCTTCTCCAAATTTTCCATAGCTTTTTCTCCTATGTCCTTCAGCTTCCTAAGCAGATGCCAATGCTGACAGCCAGAAGCAGAGCATCTTCAGCTCTCATTAGCCTTTGTGAAGCAAAATCTCAGTTTTGCTTTGAGGTGCACATCTGAAACACTGCTAATCCAGACCATTATAATCTTGAAGACAGTTCCAGCATATCCTGCTTAGAGAGGATCGGAACACTTAATTTAAAGGCACAAAATGTCTCATTTAATTGCTTGAAATCAAAAGTTTCGTATTTTAATTAAGCTTTTAGGAGAACTTATTGCTCTGATTTTTTCTAAACTTTTTTTCCTCTCAGATGTGAAAGTCATTAAAGAATATCTTTCCTGATCAAGCAATTGTAAGAATAACTTCACCAAAGTAGTGTGTACAGCATGGATACTACCCCAGGCCTGACCTTCACACACTATCAGTGATCAGTACATGAACACCACTCACTCACTATGCCTGGCTAAGTGCAAAGGGCTTCCTGAACTTCCACGTCCTCTATTTCTTGTTACTTGCAAAGAAAGAAGATGCCAAGAAAGCTGAATCACAGCTTCCCCCTGGATACATATTCCTCCATGGTGAGGATGCCCTGGCAGCTTTTCTACTCTCTCCTAAATAAGCAGCCTAAAAACAGATACCTGAGCAGTGTAAAAACAAAGCCAGGAATTTAACAGGTGGGGGCTGAAGAGGCCCTAGAGGGTACCAAGGTGCCCTAGTTGTGCAGGCAGAAAGATTTCAGCTCATCTGTTACAGCCTTGGACACACCTTTGAAATGCTCTGTGTAGCTTCTTCCCAAGGCAGCACACATCTTGTGTTTATCACCATCCTGCTGGATTTTTCTCAGAGCTAAACAAAGGACAGGGTCCCTTCCTCCATTGTGACAGCTTGTCAGACTTTGCAGTACAATCCATATTTCATATGAAAAGCATTCCCCTCAAATTCAAGTTATATAAATTATATATTGCTAGGTAAACATGACCTTCCTCTGCCAATTCTTTCAGGGCAGAGAGAAATGCCAAAACAACAAAAATCTTGTGAGAACTGGCATCCAGGGCCAAACTGTCAAAAACCTTCAACAGAGAGCTGATTTGTCAACACAAGTCATCATTTCACAGAGAGCTTGATTCCTGCTTCAGTGTTTCCCTGACCAAATTGCTGACAGACTTTTGCTGAATGATCCTGTGCCTTCACATTATCTTTTATTTCCCACATAAAAGTTCTCAGAGGATATGATGGTCTCGTTTTTACAACAATCTTTTGGGAGAAGGAAAGAAGGGTAATGCTTTTGTGGAAACTGCCCCACGGTGCAGCAGGAGCCTCCCCTGCCCCACAGCAGCACATTCACCTTCCTGTGGAGAAGCTGTCTCACCCTGTACTTCCCACAGGCTCTGGAAAGCAAAATCCTTACTGTTGGGCAGTTTAATTTCAACTATGAATAAGCAATCATGTAGTTGTGGCCTATTCAAGGAGGCTCTTTAGGCAAAATAATGGTTGAAAACTTCTTTCTGCTGGCAGGGTGACATAAAGAGGCCTCAGCACACCACAAGACTGCTGTATCTGCAACACAGTAATTTAAACTTTTATCTCCAGTAGGGCTCTTCACATGTGGTGCACACCTGGCCACCGTAACCTGATCAACATTTATTGCTTTGTGTCTTCAGGATGGGTTTGAGTGCCCTCAGTAAAGACATTTTTAATGCAGTGAGCCTGCAAGAGGCTTTCAAAAGCCATGGGAATAAGGGACAGGGAGTTTTCCAATCATACCCAAAGCCTGACACTGTCTCACACTTTCTTAACACTCCCATGCCAGGGAGACAGAGGTGCAGGCAGCTGGGAATGGGGAAATCAGAAGGGAATAGATGGGATTAGACCCCAGGTCCCTACATTGAGCAAGGAAGGCAGACTGACACCTCAGGTTTCAGAGTGCAGATCTCATCACAAACACCCTCTCACTTTTGGCACCACAGGCAAGAGAGGAACTTTTCCTTGGGCAAACAATTGCTTGAAACTGCTAGCCAGATGCTGATTGCTACTGGCATTTGTCCCTCAGCAGCTGTCACAGTAGGTGCCTGGGGAGGTGTGGGAAATGCCTTGCAATTATGTGCTTTCTGACACACCCCAGAGGAATATTTGGCCATATGTATTTGCACAAGGGAGCACATATTCCCTGTCCAAGAGGGTCCATGCTGGGTGCTATCAACATAACAAAATTGCTCTCCCTTTCACCTCTCACTAGAGTAGCTGATGGCTCCCTTACTCTGGTGGAAATGCCAATCCTCAGCAAGATCTCTATCTGATTTTGCCTTGTTTTTCCTGGCTTGTGTTATTCCTACAGCCAATTGAATCCCCTTTACTAGTGGCTGTATCTCTACTGTTCTCAGAATTTCTGAGCAGATAGAAACTGGGCTCCCTGCCCACATTCTATACCTGGGACTGACTGCTAGGCATTAAGGACAAGTGTGTCAGATGCAGTGTTAAATCACATGCTCTCCTGGAAACTCGCTCTGCCCTGGAGTCTGTGGGACAGTCCACAGGGAGGACTTCATTTGTTTTGTCACTCTGTCCCCCTTTTCTGAGCATCATCAGAAATTCTGCTGAGGAGAGCAGCTTCCAGTATTCCTTTTGAAAAGTGTAGGTTTGGTTTGAGTTGGGTTTTTTGCCTTTTTTATTTTTGCCTTTTATCCCCCCACTTTGTTGTTGTTGTTGTTGCATTTTGGTTTGGTTGTTTTTTTTTTAATTTGAGGAAGACCTGTATCCACCAGGGATTCAAAATACTTTTCAGATTTTGCTCTTGATGATAGATTCTGGACACATGGAAACCTGGTTCTGAGCTGTTACCAAGCAGGGCTGACAGAAAGACAAACAGAACAGGAGCTAACACCATACCCTCTCCACACATGCTGGCACTATTTCTGCTTAATAATTTGGCTTTTTCTTTCACAAGCCTGTTTGAAGGAGTAAAGCACACTTTGTAACACTAAGAGTTACCTGATCATGTGCATTATAAGATGGTAAAAAATTGGGCTGAGCAAAACCACCAGAATTGCTTTCTCTTGATCCCCTAAATGTGTCAATTTTCAATAAAACTTTTTTTTCTTTTTCTTTTTCTTTTTTTTTTTTTTTAATTTTTTCTTTTTCCCCAGGGAAAGCAAAGGAAGGTCTGAATGTACCACAGGAACTGTTAAATTCCTGGACTCCTCACACAAGCCTGACTCTTTCTGGACCAGTGGTATGCCCTACAATGATCCTGCAGTAAACCTTGATGGATGGAAAGGGAATGTCAATAGAGTTCAGTCCTCTCATGAAAGCCAAACAAATTACTTCCACACTTCCAGTATGCTGTGGTATTCTCTCCACATCATTCTGAGTTAATTTCTTATTCTCATGTGGGGTTTTTTTTTCCCTTTTCCTCCCTTTGAAGGTCCTAAAAGGAACTCCTGTGGCTTTCAAGGCTCAGAGAGATGCACTGTGGGACCTCTGTGGTTTCAAGGAATCCCCCAGTTAAAATGACAGTGTTAGAGGGTTGTTGCAAAGTTAGACCAAGCTGGCTGATATGTACAAAGCCTCTAGTTTTGGGAACTAAAAGAATACAGTTTTAAGCTTTAAAACCTTCTCAACCTTCCAAGCATCCTCCCAAAAAGCTGGAGTTAAGTGGTGTATGCCTTGTTTTACAAAAAATCCAGGGAAATTGTTTCACTTCAAAAGTCTCTTTTCAGACTTACTTAGGTAACCTCTATTATTCATTTTTGGAGTTTTATAGCAGCTCAGGTCTTGGAGAATAACAATGTTTAACTGATCTTACCAATACATTATTTGTACCACTAATTCCACAGCAGTTGCTTTTTCTTCAGGACAAGGGAGGTAATTTTCCTAAAATTACATTGTTTTCTAAAACAGCTCTATTCAGTGCTATACATCTACCTTCTGGCAGCATAGTTTAATTTGCATTTAAATAATTTCCTGATATAGTTGGAAAAGTAATTATACATTACACTAAATTTTCAAGCTTCAGCCTTTAATTGGTCCATGACCAAATCTCTCTCCTAGGCTCTGAAACAACCTTCCCATAATATAAAATTCCCAAATACCAGAACCTTGCTCCTTTTTTTAAGGTCCCTCAATTTGTTCATTCATTTTGTCTAATAAATTCAGATGAGTAGAAAACCATGTTGCTTTTTCTATCCTTAGTTTGTCTTTAGGGTTGTGTCATTTTGCTCTGATGACTTTCTCCTGGTAGAAAATTTTGATTCTATCTCCTATCTGAGCAGAAGAGCTTATCAAGATCTCATGCTCATGACATTAAAAGCACCACAATGCACATTTTTCTAGTAGTTACAGATGTTAAATCATGTCCTAATTCTGATATTTTTGTCACAGATGAGACAGGGAATTGAAGTAGCTTGAGCCAAGGCAGTAGCAGGACATCAATTTTTGATCTGGATGTACTGAACCTTAGATTTTAGTTTGATTCCAGAGGTTATTTGCCACATGTAGGTCCATATACACTTGCTCCTCAATTTTAAAGGCATTTTATTCAGGTGAATTATACAACCAAAAAAAAAAAAAAAGTCCAGTGGTTGTGTAGATCACTCATAGAAAGACTTCATATCACAGTGAAAGAAACTATACCTAAAAGCTGTTTAACATGCCACAGCCTTTTTCCCTCAGAAGGGTCATGCCTGTGGAACATGAGCTGTATTATTCAGTGCTCTGATTATCTGTTCATGAGCCATGTGAAAAGAAATGCAGTCACCTCTGCTAAAAGTGCCAACTCAAAAGCGTTAAGCCATTAACTGTAGAACAAGACCCACTTGAAAGAGAGAATAATGCATCATAGGAGCCATCACATGGCCCATAAAGTCAATACTGAAGCCATGAAATTCAGACATGACTGCTGCTTACCTCAAGGTTTAGGATCAGCCTTGACCAAACTTGTTATCCAAGTCCCCTTGCACCATTAAAAGTGATTCAAACATTCAGATAATTCAGGACTCAAATCACTGATGGCATGTTGTGGATCTGCCTTACAATCGATTATCTGGTGGTTGAAGGTAAGGAGCATTAAGGATTTTAGTGCCCAAAATATCTGTCTAAAGAGAGAGTGTACTGTGCAGTTAGTGCTAGGAAATCAGAGGCTTTGCAAGGCTGTACACTGAGCCTAAAATTGCATTGAAGAGGATCACTTGTCACCAACATTTCAGTATCATACACCAGATTTCATCAGGAAGGTGATACTGAGCCAATAGGAGGATTTTCAGACAAAACTTCCACAGCTAGTGAGACTTGAAGGTGAGTGACAGTGATCAGCCTTGCTATTTTCACCTGCCATCATGTTTTTTATTTTGTTCTCAAGCTTGCAGCAATTCCACAAATACCTGCAGCAAATCACTCAGGGATGACTCCTCATCTTGATGATGGTGGCAAGTGAAAAGTGCCCGCTGCCAGCCCATGAAAATGATAAATAGCCAGTTTTCACTGAGATCTTAACTAGAGCAACCTCGGTTAGTGGAAGGTGTCCCTGCCTGTGGCAGTGTGGAGTGGGAAAAGATGATCTTTAAGGTGCCTTCGAAACAAAACCTTTCTGGAATTCCAGGAAAGTGAGCAGATCAGTGTCTTCAAGTGCACAAAGGATTTGTCAGCCTAGGAAGATTGTCAGTAGGAAAACTCCAGAGGACTGTTTAAAAGCAATGGATCTGGGGCGAGCAGTCAGGAAGCATGAGATATACAGCCAAAGAACTAAACAGTTTGCTTAAACCACACTCTGAACTCATGAAAGGCATTGCTGCAACAGTGGCTTGGTACCGAAGCTTTTCTGTTGTCTGTCCTCATTATTTTAATTTGAATACTGAAGAAAAATTTTCCAAGAAGTTTTCCAAACATCTCTCTCTCACACTTGGGTCTACAGCTCTGCCCCTCTCACCACCAGATCCAGCACTTTCATAATCAGGTAACTCTCCTCAAAATGGCTGCAAAGTTCTTTGACTACTTTTTTTTTTTTTTTTTTGCCTCTCTCTAACTTAAAAAGTAAAACCAATGGAAAACAACAACATGAACAAGCACATGAGAACAAAAAGGCACAGCCTGGTACTAAAGACAGGTCTGTTTATAAGAATAGATGCATCCCAACAGGTGTCGGCTCTGTAATGGAGCTTCACAAAGCACCCAGGCAGCAGCCAGGGAATGATGGTAATAAAAGAGAGGGAAGGAGTTGTTTTGAGACAGAAATTGCTATAAAAAGGAGAATATTTTGCAATTCTTATTTATTTTCATACATTTGGGAGCATATATATATTACTATTTTTTTCTCTTTTTGTGCAATATAAAGATTTAACAGAAACCCAAAGCCTTATGAGATTATCACTGTATAAAATCAATCCAATTTCTCAATTTCCATTATTGCAACCATTTATCTTCATTGAAATCCTCCATGTCCTCGCCAGCTGAGGAGCTGAGAGCTGTTTTTTTTGGAAATGTCTTATGTTGTTTCTCCAGAGAAAGAGAGGCCAGTCTTTTAAAAGAGCAGACAATTCCCAACACTTGGAGATAATTCATGGGCATCCTACAGACTCTCTGTCCAACTTTTAATAAGACACTTCATCCTAATCATGTTTTCTAATTTGAAAAAATATGAGAAAAATCCCTCTTTTTCTGCTCAAAGGCTATAAAGTCTTTAGGACAGGACTCATGCTTCATTCTATTTTTGCACAGCATTTAGTTTTCAGACACTCCCATTTCTTGCTCCTGGTTCCTCTCCTTCCATACTACAAAATATTGCTATTAATAGCCCTGTGCTACCATTGTTTTATTTCTGGTTATGGTTTTCTTCTATAAGCTTATTTAATTAATAAAGGTAATTATTTTAATTTCTTCTTTTTTTTCTCTTGTTCCAATAGAGATCCAGAACTCACCACATATGTGTTGCTTTTCCACAGGGAGGGCTGGACTCCAGCCCTCCTTTGGTCTTTTCACAAGCTGCAGAAGAATTATACTGGTGTAGCTCAGACCTGATGTTTTATAGAGTTTTAATTTTTTTACTATACCCTTTGTGAACACACACATGCTTCCAAACAGTTCTGGCCCTTGCTGGACTGATGGAAAGAAGGTTAATAACATATCTGGGAAAAACAAATAGTTCAATGGACAGCACACATTGATTAAAACCTGCTGCAGTGCCAGCAACGCTGCGGGAGCTGCACGTCGTAATTTTGCTGTAACTGGAGATGTGCTGCCAGCAGAAGGAGAAAGGAGATGATCACACTGCTGTGTCAGGCAGCTCTGCACAGATACAGGGCTGGTGTCTCCTCTCTGCTTTCAGGGACAGTGAAAGACCTGGACCAGAGCGTTGCAGAGCTCTGGAAGCTCAAGACGTGCGCTCCATTTGAATGGAGCAATATTGTGCATTGCCAGTAAATCCCTTCTAGGACGTGCCTGAAGAGGGCTGGGGGCAGAATGCAGGCAGGACAAGAAGTCTGAAGGGTGCTGAGCAGGTCCCTGCCCTGCCCAGAGCCCTCCACAGCGCCCAGCCCACACAAGGAGGGGCAGCAGATGCACAGGAGAGGCTGAGCTCCCTTACTCCATCAGGGTGTCATGGCTAAACGCCCCCACTTTTTGCTTGGCAGTAAATAATTCATGTTCCCGAGCTGTAGGTGGGATACGTTTCAGGCAGAGAGGGAGGATGGCAATAAGCAGCTCTTTAAATATACATCGCCTCCTGTTTGCAGGCACAATGTGTGGGAGCAACTGTAAACTGAAATGGTCTTGTGTTTGCTGGCACCTCTGAATACAAAATTACCACCCTGGCTATTTATGGGGTGGAGGAGGAGGGAGGCTTCAAAAGAAATATCAGGCTTTCTAAACCTGGTACCTTTTTTTAAGCTGAAACACTTGGCATTTCTGTGGCAGCATTGTATCCCCACTGGGGGAAAGAGTTACAGGTATTTTAATTATATATTAGTACAGCATTAAACTAGTTTTATTTTCTGAACATTCTGTCAATTACTGTTGTTACTTGAGAAGCATGACTGCTCCCAGGTTGATCGTGTATTTAACTAGCCAGTCAATGCTATTAATCACTAAGCATTTTCAGCCAAGAATATTAACATTGAAACCTATCCAGGAGGGCTTATAAATGGGTACTGGCATTCTGCAGAGGGAAACACTGTTTTCCAATGCAAGAGAGGTTCTCTCAAGTCTCTTTTCTATCTTTTTTTTTATCTTTCCTTTTTTTATTTGCAATCTAAATTCAAAAGGGGAATGAATAATTGTCCTTAATGAAATAACTGCCATCCCAAAAAATTAGCAAATATGTGATCATCTCATTACCATATGAACGGAGGACAGGATGTCTGTTTCTGTGGTGCAGCTGTTGTAAAAGCAGTGAAGTACAAGAGAGCAGACATGAAAACCAAGCAGGGACGTCCTCCTTGCTGGGGACTGGAGCAGAGAGAGAAATGAACCAGGTAAGGCTGAAAAATGGTTAACATTTAAGGACTGGAAATGAGAGTCTTCACTCTTGTTATTGATCATGGGAGCAGAAAGGCTGATGGCCTTTCCCTGCCTCCTGCCCATTGAAACATGGGACATGAACACCACCTGAAGCCAGAGACTTTGACACAAAGCACACCATTTGGTGCAATCAAATGCTCCAGATACATGCTTTGCATTCTGCATTGCACATAGTTGACACACAGAATGTATTTATTTCCACATTGTGAATAATCAGCTGAAAACTCACTTTCATTAGCTTCATCTCCCCATTGTTGGCTCACATCCTGAAGTTTTCATACAACATCTGCAAAAGTATTAAACTAATTATAGAAGCCATCTGGAACAAGAACAGAGTGGAACAATTATTTTCCTTTTTTTTTTTTTTTCCTAAAAAAAAGCCCTCACTAAATAAATGGTGCCATAATAGATGGGATGTCAGAAGAACAATGATCATAACAAACTCAGTATCATTAAGGAGGGATGCAAGGAGATTTACATCATGATTGCTCATTAGCAGAGACAGAGCAGAGAGGCACTGTGATCCATTGATGAGAGAGCTCACACGGGGAGAGGGAAATCCTACCAGAGACCAAGGGCTCACACATGGGCAGCCCAGGTGCCCACGAAGAGGAGGAGCTGCTGTTGTTATGTCCTTGTGTTCTCCATTCAAGGCCAGGGGACAGACCCCTAAGGAAGGAAAGGGGAATCAGTCATGGACTGTCACCTGCCTGTCACCTTCCACTGCTGCTGCTGTTTAATTGTACAGTGCTGTGAGGTGCTGACAGGTTACTGAGCGAGTGAGCAGTGACATTCAGCAGAAAACACAAAATCTTGGCTGCCATACTGCTGGGAGGTAGCTCTCCCTTTAGCCTTGTACTAAGTGATGAGCTGTAGGTCAGCTTGTGGTAAAATGGGGGTTTGTATTTATTACAACTATTTTTTACTGATCAGAGGCAATTACTTTGACATATAAGATCTTGACAGTTATCTGCTTAATGCCTGGCTTCTGTTAGCAGCACTTTCAAGGTAACCCATGTTTCAGTGTTTTAGGAGGATGATGACATTGTGGTAAAATACCTAAGTATTTTGTGCTTGATACATGTGCACACACCTGGAAAAGCAACACATCTATCAGCATTTTCTGATGGTTCTAGTGGAAAATAATGCATTCACATGTCCATTCTAACACTAAGTACTAAATAGATAATAGATAAAAAATAGGTAGATAGATAGATAGATAGATAGATAGATAGATAGATAGATAGATAGATAGATAGATAGATTTTTCTCCCAAAGGAAAGTGTAATTTTTTATAATTTCCTTGTCAATATTCTAACTAATTACCTTTGGCCTGAATGTACTTAGAGAAAAATCTGAGATTCTGTTAGATACACAGCTGCTGAATCAATGGCAGCTTGCTACAACATATTTCAACACACGTCATTAATTCTGATTAAAAAGCATCACCCAGTTGTGATTCTTATTTGAACTCTATTGGTGTCTCTGCTAATAGATGCAATCTCCGTTATTATCATAATTATTGTTATTTACCACTTATGTTACTGCAGCAGTGCCTCGAGGGCTCATTCATAAGCCATGCCCTTGTTGAATCATTTGCAAATGCAGATTAAAAATATGTTCCTTGCCCTCAGCACTTTCCTTGCTAAGACAACAGATAAAAGAAGAAGGAATATAAAGAGGCAAAGTGACCATCTGGGTCAGCACTGAGACATTGCTTTCAGCACATCAGAAGCCTGAGTATTGCCATGCTTCCACCAAATGCAACTGAGAATGGTACCCAAAGTTCAGTAATTCTCAATAAATAAATCAATAAATCTCAATTTTGTCATTGTGTCTTCAAATGCTGAGGGTGCCAGTGATTCCTTTCTAGAAAAGGTGCATACACGTGTGTATGCTCAATAATCAGACACAGGCATGGGAATTCAGAGCACATTAATCATGTAGCACTGCTGCCAACCACTAGTTGGATGTGTGTGTCCAAGTAAAGAAATTCCTGCATATCTGGCACTCACAGGATACATTCAAGCCAGGCCTAAGATGATGAAACTAATTACAGCAGAGTTAATATAAGGAACGTGTTTCTACTTTTGGTCTTATAAATAAGAAATCTGGTTTTCAAAGTGCCACATCCTGAAATCCCCACATCCTGAGTAGCAAACTTTATATTTGATGTCCCAGCTGTGGGCAACACGTCCCAGTTGTGTCACATGCAGGGGCCATGTCCCTGAATACCCTCTGCAAAGTCAGCTGAGCAAAGAATAGGTGTCCAGAAAGTCCCACAAGTGGAAGGGATGAAGAACAGGTTGGGGTGAAATGAGGAAGCAGGCATATTTTCAAGTAATAAATAGAGCAGGGAGTGTGAGAAAAGTGAGTTTGATGGACAAGGAGTGCATATTTGACTTTAACTCCCAACCATCTGGAATCCATCATTTGTCTCTATGTGGCCTTGTAACATTAAGGAGAACATGAACACTGATTTGAGGCTTGTGAGATGCTTTGTAACCCCAAGACAAAAGGTATCAAATAACTGCAGCATGCTTATTCTTAACAATATTTCCTCTCTGAATTATAGCACCATTGCAAAGAGATTTTGCATTCTTGCATCCCTGTAATTCCAGTCTTCTTTCCACAAATTCTTTTGCAATTTAGCTTCTAAGATTAATATTTTAAAAGCAGCTAATGTTGCTAATTGAACAGGGAAACAGATATGTCAACTTCTGTTTTCCACAGGACTCGCTTCAGAAGCATGAATGATAAATGGACCCCAAGAGATATTATCATAATCATCATTCCAAATAAATTTTTCAGACAATGGAGTGCATGGCAAATAACTTTCAGTGAGATGCATAAAACACACTCAATGCTAAGCTATTTCCTAAACATATGAATATGTAATTTTGTCCTGTTTTAATGAACTGATATTATCTTGATGAGAAGGACCATGACCAGGTAAAGGCAACATGAAGGAAGCTCAAAACCAGCAGAGATATTGAATTAGCAGTCACATTTATCCTGTGCACTCACTATGGAGCTCCACATTTAGCAATTTGGTGATACCATACAGTCAACAGTTCCTGCAGCAGTTTTTGGCAGTGAAACAGAAGAGTGACCCCGTTATCAAAGAACAGCAGGTATTTGTTGGTGTGAGATGGAGAGGTTTAATCTCCAGTAAAAAATGATCCACTGGAGCTGAGAAGTGCTTTAAACCAATAGCTGTTTTTTCTGTCATTAGACACCAATGATGTAAGGTGACTCCTCAAATATATTCTTCCTCAGTTTTATAATTAATCTAGTACTGTGGTAGGTGATTCTCAGGGCTGTGTTCTACCAGAGAAGCATTATTCCAAGCCAAATTCCACATCCCCATCAGAGATGTGTGAGGATCTCTTATGAGTGGCTGGCAGTTGCTAAGTGCAGGAGGGATCCAAATCCTGTCCCAAAACCCCAGGACATGACAGCTTGTCTGGAGTTTCACTACAGAGTTGGGTCTCCTCTTCCTTGGTGCAACAGTTCCTTGCCCCAGCCTTTAAAAATTAATTGTTTAGTTTTGCTTCTCAGCCCTCTGTTCCTGATGCTTTCTCAAAAAATAAATAAAACAATTCATTAAAGTCTTTTACTTGAATGAAAGGAAAACAGAAAACATATTTCATTTCCCTGATTTTAGATAAGGACATTTTCTGACAACTTTTCCATCAATCCAACTCAAAGGTTCTCTGTGTTGGGAGGCACAGAGCTGCTTTCCCAATTATGCTGCATTTCTTTGTAGATTCAGCTGAAGGAAAACGTGCTAAATAAATGATTTGTTTCCAATTACTCAGTCAACTCTAAAACAAATATGCACACATGTCTTTACATAGAGACTTAGCAGGCAGACCGAAATATTTGCAATTTTATGAGCTCATTGGCAAATAAAAGAGACAAATGTCTCTTCTGATCATGAGCAGGTTAGTCATCATTCCTTGTGCATAACATGGAGGGCACAGGGTTTTTCTGTACTGCAGGTAACAGAAATAAAATAAAATTTCAAGCCTATAAATATTACTCTATAAATATTTTATTTATTTTTAAGATCACAATGAAGACACAGCTGTCATAGTATATCTTTGCCTTCAGAGCAGTAATATATCACAGTGAAGATATTTTGATGGTGACTTTCAACAGGTGTGTGATCCTCTTTCCTGATAAGATCATGTGTCATCATCCAAGTAGCAGAGGTGAGGCTGCAAGAGAAATGAGCACACAAGGGAACATCCTGGAATATATGCACAAACATATTTGTTGTTTCATTTTGTTTTGATACTGTTTCACTCTGTTTTGGTAAACAACTGTTTTCTTCCTTTTCTTATTTTAGTAACAAGTCTTTTGCATGCTCTCTCTTTGTTTGGTTGTGTTGGTTTGGTTTGGTTTGGTTTGGTTTGGTTTGGTTTGGTTTGGTTTGGTTTGGTTTGGTTTGGTTTGGTTTGGTTTGGATAGTCCCAGAGGTTAGGTGCAATCCAGTGTGGTCAGGATTCTAGTATTAAGAGTCCAGCTGAACCTGTCAACTTCCCAAATAGTCTATCCATAGTGATCCTTTCCAGCTTTACCACCATCCAGTGAATGTCTCATTTTCTGCATCTGCTGGCCTGAAAACAAGCTGCTTTTTTACAGTCCCCTCCTGGGACTGGTCCAGCTGGGCAAGGCTGTGGTGTTTGACTCATCCCTCAGAACCACAGCAGCAGGTAGAACAATTCACATGTAAAGTATCCTGGACAGCAATGCACTGATCCAGTCACCCACATCAGGTGAGGATATAGCTTCCCAGGAAAAGGGGGAAAAGCATGAGATTATTGCACTGCACACAGCTTTATGCTAACAGCTGGCAGAGACATCGAATCACCGAATTTCCAGCCCTGCTGCTCTGTGTCTGCTCAGAACTGCAGATCTCAACCACCTGTCTGCTTTTCCTGTTTGTTGAGGAAAGGGATAGATGAGGATTACAGGGATCTTGGATTTGTATTAGGTGAAATAATAATGCAATAATGTTGGGACTTCAGTCATCTCTGAACTAATCATATTTCTTCCATCTGCAAAATTATAGTGGAAATTGAAAACCTTTGAGCCTGTCATTAGCTCAATGATGTCCTCAAAAGACTTTTTGAAAATCCTGACTCTGGATTTTTTTTGTCTCTTTTTGTTCACATACTTTGCTTCAAAAGGAAAAGTTTTACTTCCATGTTGAGCCTCTGAGGTGTGAGAAATATAAACCAAAATATCCTGAAATGTCTTGCTCTTTTTCTTGTCAAAAAATAGTATGATTGATACAACTAAGCAAAAAATTAACTTTAATAACATTGTCTACTTGTTATTGTCACAGCCATCTTTGTTCCAAGGAGAGATAGAGTGCTTGTGCAGCCCTAGAGTTTACGTAATTTAACAAGTCCCTTAAGCTTACCATGCCTAAACTCATGCTTAAGCGTTTTTGTTACATGTTAATGAGTGCAGATTCAGCAATTTATCTAAGTACTCTCTAAACACTGGTTTTAGTTTTGCAGATTTCCCAGCAGGCTTACAGCCTCCTCCAACTAATTGACCTGGCTTCTGCTTCATGAAAAAGGGAGAGCAATATACAGGGAAAGATTCTTTTCCTGCAGCAGAAAAGGCCACTGTCATCTAGCAATACTTTCTGACTGAGCAAGAGCTGGTAACTGCCTTGGCAAGAAAGTTCCTGGAGGTCCTCACGTTTAGAGAGCTCAAACCTGTCTGGGCTAAATCCTCTCAGCCTCCCACACGTGTACATGTTTTTTCTTGGCCTTTCAGCTCAAAGAGAGAAGTTGAAAACCCTAGCCAACACTTTTTATGCATGTGATTTCTGACCCTGCAGGATGTGGAAGTTATTTCACCAAGAGAAATCAAATCCTAAACCCTTCCCACCAGGTGTCCTGTCCTAAAGCAAATCAACTCGGAAGTGATACAAAATTATTTAATAATAGAACCTGGTATCATCACTGTCAAATGATGAGTAAAATAGACCTTACATCATCAACACTTTCAATTAATTCCCACTTGGACTGAGCTTGGAGAAGCTCAAAAGAAGATTAGCCATATCTCACAACCCTGCTTGAAAAGCTACAGCTGCTCTGAGTCACAAAAATGTTCTGCCTGAGGCTTCCCCATCCTCTTGCTTATCCCATGGTTGCTGCAGGGGACATGGCAAAAGGAACAAAGGTGACAGAGAGCCTTTTACTACATCCAGTAATGGTCATTTCAGAAGGTGAAGTGGGCAATTACAGGATAACCTAAGAAGTCTCTTCTGGCCCAGGTTTCATTGATGACATTTCAGTACAAGCACAATACCCCAGTGTAAAGCAGGAGTAAGTACTTTTTTACTGAGAAGTACAGGTACTTTTGGATAGGGAAGATGCAGTTCCAGCAGGTGAAGCCTCATGAATTTATAAGGACTCAAAACTGCTGGGTTTTTAACCTTTATAATGGAGAGGCAAGCCCCACAGGGTTGGGAGAAGTTTCCATTTCCATATGGAAAATCAGGAAGAACGATATACAAAAAATCCTAGGCTGAGATTCCTCTTCCCATCCAAAGCACCACCTCCCTACACAAGGGAAGCACTTGAGTGCAAGTACTTTCCTTTATAGAGTGACAAGGACAAAATTGCCCTGAGCTGTCTAGAAGTACTGCCAAATTTTCTTATTTCTGGGGAGCAACTAGACCAGGAAAGATGATCTTGTGATTAAAATTCCAGCCTGAGACTCTAGCTATCTCTGTTTACTACTTGCTCATTATTCACTTTTTACCTGATGCTGGAAAGGCCACTTAAACTCTCTATGAGTAAGTTCACCATCTTAAAATATGCATAACCATATTTCCTTTTCCTCTGTTTTACTTATTAGAATGTACATTCTTTGGGTCATCTCCCAGTACTAAAGGATATTTAGTCATTGCTGCAATAAAAATACATAAGAGCAATAAAACAACACTCTGAAAGACAAAAAAAAATTCAGGCTAGAAATGCATAATGTCTCCCATTATCAGTATGGCTCTAAGTCCAGTGCAAATGAACCATTTGGTGGTGGCTCCTGGCCTTGCTGGAAGCTCCAAGGGCTGCTCTGACCTGAGGATTCAAGTGGGCCACCTGCAGTAAGGGGACAACACTGCTGGTTTATCAGGCTCCAGCAATGGTCTCACAGGCTTCAAGACAGGTCTGGTGAACTGTTTGCACACATGGAGCTAAATGCAGTATGTGTGATGTCTGTAAAGAATGTAAGTGTTAAAAGGACGTGATATAAGGCTGTGTACCAATCATCAGTGCCAGATATTTGAGGAACTGGTATTTCCACCTTAAGCTGTCTTTTTCTCCAGTCAGTTTGATACACTTTGTGTGTAGAAAACTTGAGTATGTGTGCATATATACATGTGTGTGTTTGTGTGTTTGTACACACCAGCATTCCCCCTTCTGCAAATAAACCACACATAAAGGAAAGTCTTGGAAAAAATTGTATGAACTCCTAAGATCAAAAACAACAGGAATTTCTTCAAGTCGGTTGAGTTGGATGTAAAGTTAGGAACAGATCCAAAAGATCTGTGAACTCAGCAGAACTGTATTGATGATGCCTTCACTCATTTACTGCAAAACTCTCCCAGAATGACCCTGCATAAGGCATTTCATTGCATATATTAGATAAGAATCATCAAAATAAAGTTAGTGAAATGAGAAAAAGTTCTTAAGTATTAAACATTGACAAGAGAGTTATTTGTTACAGTAGGGGATCAAAATTAATTGGAGTAAAAATTTTACTCTATATTATGATTGAGAATTTCTCTGGACAGAGAGACTTCATGAAACCAAGGCTGAAATGTTTGGCAGCTGGGGGCAAAACCTTATCTGCTAATAAGATATGGCTTGAAAAACATCTTACAGGGAGGGTTGATTTAAACAACAGCACTACCACCTTTAGGAAATATTGCCAGGCTACAGTTTGAGCTCTTTAATAAAGTAGCAATACAGTAATAGAACAGTAATTGACAAAAAATAAAAGTAATTCCAGGAAAGTTCCTGACTTTTCATTACAGTTTTGAAAATTCATCCACAGAAATACATTATTATGTAAATTCATGTCAGCATAGCCCCATGTATTGCTTAGGGCGAGGCACACACAAATAGTCTCCATCTTCCAGCTGATACATGGTAAATTGCTGAAGTGCAGTAAATTAATCACATGCATGAACCCTTTTTGACAAATGACCTCTCATAATTACTCCCTTTCCTAAGGAGACTTCAAGACTAGAAATTTAATCATAAGGAAAGAAATTCCAGCAAATGATTTCTTCTAGTCCCAGATGTGAAATTTTGTGTCTGTGGTTATATTGAAAGTAGAAAATTACTTATTGCATTAATTAGTGGAAGCTTTTTGGCCGATTCACTCTGTTGGCAATCCACGGCATGGACAGTGCCATAGGTGCAAGACACGAGGTGTGGATCAAAGCTTGTTCTGTGAATAACTCCTGCTGCTGCTCAGCAGTGCCATTGACCCAGAGGATGGGAATGTGCCTGGATCCGAGCCCCTGCCAGCAGAGGTGGATCCTTCAAAGGTAACCTCAGACAGCAAGGCACTCGCTCCTTCCCACGGCACTAAGGAGCTCGCTCCCTTTTAAACCCAACCTGGAGCAATTTCCTGCACCACCAGCGGAGCCATCGCTTCAGCAGGAGCAGTTTGACCCCATTTAGTGCCTGCAGACCCAGACCTGTGTGATTTTGTCCCTGCCCACACTGGGTCAGCAGCCCAGAGCACTTCTTGCTGCTGCCATTCTCATCCCCCCACACTGTGGGGCTGCCCCAGGGCCAGCAGGGAGCTGCTGGCCAAGCCTCCCTGCCCGGGAGAGCTGCAAGCCAGAGATAAAACAGTTCCACAGCTAAAGCTGAGAGCAAGAGGAAGCTTATTCTCACCCAGGGCATGAGAAAGCTGTAAAACAGCATGATATGTGTGGGAAGGAAATGGAGCCTGACGGGCTCATATCATGAAAGCACCAAGCGTTACCCATTAAAAGGTAAGGTTTTTTTTTTGCTATTACTTAGTGCGGGTGTAGCGTGACGATACCGCAGGGTGGGAATCCTGGGTCTGACCACAGCACACAGCACAGGAGAGAGCCACACCTGCTGCTCTGCATGCCTGTGTGTCAGGGCTCTGTCAGAATACACCCAGTTTGTTCAGCATTCCTCTCCTCCCCTCCTCTCAGAAAGAGGGGGAAAAAAGAGAAAGAGAAATGTATTTGTCCATGAGGCCTTTTTAAACAGACGAGGTAATTACCTGAGTACATCTATTATATGCAGGGCTGCTCCAATCATCACAAAGCACGATTGCTAAACTATAATTAACTGCCAAACACCCAGCCCTGTTTAAGTCACCTTAATGCAGGGACACGGAACAAAAATTTCTTTTGTCAATCCCACCGTGCAGTGTCAATGAGAGGGCAGGAGGCCAAGAGCAGGGCTTCACCCTGAAATACATATCTTCAGCTCATTGTGTCAGAAATTCTTAACACTGTATTTTATTTTTTTTTTTAGAACAAGTCTACTAAAGAGAGTTACTAAACATACATCAGCAGCCCAACACAGCACTAACAGGAGCGTGCGGCAATCAACCAAATGGACCGAGAGAGAGCCGGGAGGAAGAAGTGTGGGAGAATTCCAAGTGAATTGGTGTGTTCATAAAAAATGACAAATGGCCCAAAAGGCTCAAGGTTCCTGTTGAAAGAAAGATGGAGAAGCAGTGCAAGCCGCAGGAGGGAGGATTAAAATGTGCTGGAGCTTGTGGAGGGAGGGTTAAAATGTGCTGGAGCTTGTGGAGCTACCAGGGTACAAACCCCACTCTTTATCCCCACTTCTGTGCAGGCTGGGCTGAGCACAGGCATTTCTTGAGACCAGGTGTTGTGGCCTGTTTTTATCCTTTTACATCTGTCTCCAGGGGAAGAAGATGCATCCGTGGGACCTGGACATTCCCCTCAGGTCAGCAGTACTAACACCACAGCAGTGGTGATGCCATGGCCTTTTGGGGACCTTCTGGTGATGGAAGGAGTAGCTGGGTTGTAGTCCTCTTTCTCCACCTCTTCCCCAGGCCCCGAATACTGTAAAGGCACACCCTGGAAACACGGGGTTCAACACATGCTGATGGGACAGTTTGGTCCTAGGAGTCTCTCAGTAGCCCACCACAACATCCAATCATGTCACTCAGGAATAAGGAAACAGGTTTTTGTCCTGGTTTTACTCCCTTGCAGGCCTGACCAGTTCAATCTTTTAGACCTTCAGATGGGCTTTAGTTTTGTTTCTTGTGCCTCCATTTTCAGTGCTCAGGGAAGGCAGGAATTCAGCAGGCTGCATCCTGTTGCCCACAGAGAGAGGGTCCAGCTGCAGCCCAGTCTGAGCCAGTCCTTCCCTACTTCTCATCCTTTGAGGAATGGCTGCAATACCAAAGCCAGCATCCATGTGAAGTGGATAACAGGGAAGTCAGTGTCTCAAATCCCAACTTCACACGACAGTGCAAACAACAATGTCATTCTTAAGCCTTGAGCTGAGAACCTCCAAGATGGCAGAAGGTATCTCTGGGGAAAGAGAAATTGCCTGGAAAGGTAATCTAGCCCTTTCCAGAGAAGAAAGCAGTAGCAGCAAAGCCAGGTCATTACAGCTGGTTCCTTAACTGATATCCAAGAATCCAGCGACTGGGAAGAATTACAGAAGACCAGAGCAGGAGGAAAAGAAACATTTCATTTCCCTACCCCCATTCCCATGTAATTCCACAGAGCACAACACCAATTTGTCCTGACTGCCACAAGCATGGAAGGGGAATCAGGAGTCACATATTTTTTGTCAGAGTGCTAAAAGGGAAAAAATAAAGCAGAGGGTAAAGCAATATTGTTGGTTTTTTTTCTTTTTTCAGTCCTAAACTCAGTGGAAGTAAGGGACATGCATTCAGGGAGGCCCCCAGAGACACCCCTGTCCTGCAGTTGACTTTGCCCATTGAGCAGATTGCTTAGCTGCATTCACACTGCCTGACCCACTTTCCATCTCCCTGTTTGTCAAAAAAACAAAATCACACAGAAAATCAAGCACAGTCCAGATGCTTTTGAGAGGGGCTTTGAACAGTGAATCACATAGAAAGGAAACTTGAGAAAAAGAGAGGCCTCATTTTATCCAGGGAACAAAAGGGCCATAACCTAAACTAAATTTACTCCCCAGTCCTGCCCCACATCACACTGCATGACTGGTCTGATAGCAGGCTGAGAGACTGTTCTCAAGGTTCTGCCTAATGAATGTCATAATTTGGCCTTACAAATTATTTTTCATCCAAATGAGAATGAATGGACTTGGGCTTCAAATGAGAGACAACTTACAGTCCTCTCAGGACAATCCTGTGCACATGTAATCACATGTACTCACACATGCAACAAACCAATTCTGTTTATTTGTAACCAGACCAGAGAAATTCCAGTCAGTCCACCCCAGGAAAGTTTCTCCTTCTATCTCGCATTTGTTAACATAACACATCACGGTGTCCTATTTTCTTTTGCATTTTTAAAAGTGATAGCTCTAGAGTAATTTAATGTCCCCATTTACCATGGGTTTTATTGAATATAGAAATCAATAACAAACTGCTGGTCAATAAGGAGCTGCTTATGGAAGGGAAAAGCTTCTTGCAAGTGCTAAAAAGGAAAAAAAATAGAGAAATAATTAATATGTGTTTGACAGTGGCCACCAGGCTGTAACTAATAAGGGGAATGTATCATCTGTTAGGAGAAAGTTTTCATTTCACAGCTGCCTTGAAGACCTGGGGACATTTCTCTGGCTGTCTGCAAGAGCCAGGCACAGGTAGTTACCATCTCAGATGGATGTTTTAGCCAAGCAAGGAAAACTTTTTTCATCTCTTTTAAAGTACTTACTGTTGGCACAGAAGAGTTTCCTCCAGTCCCCAGCAAGTCAAAAACCACTTTTACATTCCTGTGAAGTAGGACACAGATCCTAATACCCTCATCATCACCACCATCATCATCTGGCTGTATCTGTTGTCTCATTATGGTGCATACCCTGCTCCCTCACTGACACAGATCTTCCAGTTTTTTCTGCATGGCTGAAGCTGCTAACTGCAGCCCATCACCCTGTCAGCCTGCCATGGTTCAGTGACCTTGGTCTCACCCAGCACAGAGGCTGGCATAGGCCCAGCCCAAATCCCTGCAGAAGTGATGATATTCCATCTCTACTGAGCTGGAGAGGACCCTGGTCACCAGAACAGGTTGGCTACTGCTTTTGGGAGCAAATCGACAGGGACAGGAAGAAAAATGTTACAATCAGTATCCTGCAAAATGAAAGTGCCCATAAGGAAGACATCTGAACTGAAATTCCCAAATGAGTTATTAGATCTTTTAGGAACTTCCTCTATTCCCTCTGGTTTACAAATCCAGCAGTGAACAGCTCCAGATAATCAGGGTGCCATGATCACCTCTGCTCGACCTCACTCCTGTGACCCAGGGATCCAAACAACACTGACCTCTTACAGACCAAGTGCTGTGCACAGCCTCTGTTTGTCAGATTATAACATCATCTTGCAGATGAAGACAGAAAGAGGAAAGAAGGGGATTGCAGCAGGAAATAGTGAGTCTATAAGGCAGATTTCAGATTCTTTTCCTTGACAATCAGGCTCTGTCACCAAGGTTTTGTGGGCATGTTCCTGCTGTTATATCATTGTAAAAAACAGCTCAAATGCACTTTTTACCTTCTTTTGCCCCATAAGGTTTTATTTTCTCCTTCAGTGCTATCACATTCTAGTTAGAAGTGATCACCCCACATTATCCCATTGCTCTGACCCCTCAGGTGCCTCAGCTATTAGATTAGACTGCCCCATCCATGAGGGCAAGGATATCAATATCGTCTGTACATCCATCCCGATGAACTGCTAACCACCACAAGATCACCTTGAGGGAAGAGGCATTTAAAATGCCCAGGAAATGAAATTTAGAGGGGAAAAAGACAAAGAAGAGGAAAAAAAAAGACACTTGCCTGCATGGGGTACAAGTCCATGGAATAACTGCTCTTTCAGCAAAAGATATCTCCTTCTGATGAGGAGAAGTCACTGAGTTGCTGCTGCTGTTTTTATAGAAGTATGAACAAAGGACTGACCTGTTCAGGTAGGAGAAATAATTGAGCCTGTAATCAGTTATAAGACTCCAGATGAAGCCTCATTAGCTTTCCTGGCAACATACATTAAAATTCTGACAATTTCATACCGAAGTCCCAACAAGTCAAAGATCTCCCAAGCATGTCTGTGACCTGTAAGGATCCCTTGTTACCCTCACTGCTGCAGCATTTCAGTCAGAGAGGGAATGAGGAGAATGCTCCAACTCCAAATGCAATCCATTCACAGCAGCAACATGAAGGCATCAGGATGTAAACAGACTGACATTTGGTATATTTAGGGTTTAATCTATATGCAAATCTCTTGAACATACTTCAATAAAAAAATAATTCACAGAAATTTATGTTTACAACTTTGGGCGTGATTCTTTATATCTTTAACTAATGGTCTCAGATCTGTACTGTTGTATTTTATAACATGGAGCTGATAGATTGTTGGAACAGGAGCAGAACTGAACATTTCCTTCTGTAAATACAAAAGAGACCTGAGAGTTTTTTCAGATGAGTAACAGAAAAACCTCCAGCAAGTTTAAAATTCCACTTCCCTCTCCCTGTCCCCATTTGTCTTTTGAATAGGCACACAGAGCAGCATGGATGCTCCAGTTGGATCCTCAGGCTGGAGAATCAGTGATAAGGACTCTGGACACCTCTGTGTAGGTCATGTGCCCCACAGTCTAAACAAAGAATGCAGCTGCATGAAGATTTGCAGAAAGTGAGGAACCAAAATATCATGGAGAAGACCCATAACATTGTCCTAAGTGAGCTGTAACCAAGCCAGTGTGGGGTCAAGAGCATTCCTAAGAACACACAGAGTACTGTCAGCAGGAGCTGAGACCTCCAGGGAATTTGGCTAGACTGGGTGTGAAAAATGAAATTTGCATCAGAGACATCATTTTAGGGCCAAAAAAGGGCCTTAAAGAAAGACATAGGTCACTACCTCCTCGAGTTCCTCCTACACTGAGAACAATAACTCTTCAAGACAGCCAGCCTTGATTGAAAGTCTTCAAGCAATGGAGATTCGTCTTTCCATTAATTCTTACAATTTCTCATTTCCATGGCAGCGAAACAGTAGTTTTCATGCAAAATGAGAAGCAGGCATTTTGAAAGGAAATGCTCATACATACAGAAGAAATGAATCACAAATGCTCATACTTAATATCCACCTAAATCTCTCACAGCAACATGGAGGTTATAAACAGGAGACCCAACAATTTTCAGATTTTTATCTAGATGCAATGTTCTTTTTAATCTTAAATCCTGTATAATGCACGAAATGCTAAAACATATACTTTTGCACATCACCAAGCCATTCATATGGAGATAGTTTAATTGCCTATTTCAGTAGGAGCCACATTAGTTATCTGCATGTAATTTCCAGAATATTTTATTCATATCATGTTTGTAGAAAGACTGAAAAAAAGAGGACTATATGCACTTCGATGACTTTCTCTTAAAAGAAGCAAGAATATTTACATGCCATATCTGATTTAAAATGTACCAGTTAGTAATATTGAATTGGGAAAATTTAAATATAGTTTCAAGGCAAAATACATGAGGAATACAGAGAGGAAAGTTAAGAGCAAACCTGTTGCAAGCAAAATCAATAAAAATATTCATTAAAAGCCTTGGCTGCCCAGAGTTAATGGTTCTCTTAGAAGGCTCTCAAACACCTTAAGGGGAAGACAATGCACAATGAAGACATTTAATTAACCTTAACTCTGACCCCCATAGCAATAGTATTCACATATCTTGCAATCATTATTTCTTCCCCACCTGATATGTACCTCTGAGAGCACACTTTCTCATCACCTCCTCATCACATGGATCTTTCTGTGCTCTTCTAAATTTACTGAGATAAGCATAAGGGACACTTAATGAAATCACAAAAGGAATCATAGGCAGCGGAACGAGATTAACAATAAGCATAGATGGAGATCATCTCTTCTGCTGGAAGAGAAAATCTTCAAGGTATAAAAAGATGATCTGTACTGATGCAAATGCACCTGTTCCTCTCCCCTGGCTGCACCATGAAAGGAGATCAATGAAGAGAGGGAAGGCTTACAGGGAGAGACAATCTTCTTTTTGACAAAAAAGAGAAACTACATGATTCTGGGAATGAGGAATGCTGCTGAACCTCCCTGTAATCTTGATTCCCTGTTTGTAAGAAATAATAATCATGGTTTTCTCATGGACACCACAGTAGCAAGCCCTTTGGAGATAAGATGAAAGATGGGAGAAGAGACTGGTCCATATTCCTTCTCAGAAAACTCCACAAGTTTCTGCTAATACTCTGGAATTTCCCCCTCCCTCAACACCATAACCAAGATTAGAACCTCAGACTGCAAATTGTTAGAGATTTACTCTCTAAAAGCTTTTTAACTCAGCTTCCAAATTCACAGTTAATTCACACAAGACTGCAAAGAACTCCTGAAAAAATACTGTTTGGAAAAAGGAAAAGACTGAGGATTCTAAAGATGTGAATAAGACACACTTGATTTACACACAGACCCCTTAGTGTTCACAGGGGTCTTTGAGGGCACACAGGTTCTGTGGAAAGGGAAAGAAATCCCACACTTTACAGAAATCCCTGCTATAGGAGGTGATATAAGAAAAGTGTAATTTCCTTGCCCCACAAAGAATAGTCACAAAGGAAGTCAAGCAGATCTTAAAAAGGCAGATCTGCTAAAGGTCAATGTGCATTAAGTCTTCAGTTGTGCTGGATGAAGAGCAAAAAACACAACTGAAAGATGTATTTGAAAGTTATTTGGAGAAGAAAAGACCTATCTGTTCTGCACAATTACAAAATAGACATCCTAATATAGCAGTTATGTGAAATAGTGCCAAAAAACAAGACTGCAGGCTATTTAGGAAAGTAAAATTTAGTCTAATACCGGTTATTTTTTCTTGACTTGTAAAGGCAGTATACTTTTACTCTATCAAGTCTTAACTGTGAACCCAAAAATCCTCTTAAGTCAACAAAGAGACCGCCATTTACTTTATCAGCCTATAAATCCATTCCCAAAGAAGATAAGTGCAATGTGTCATTGATAAATGATGGGACTGAAAAGAGTTTTTTTCCAGCCATAAGCAGTTCCTTCAATCCTGAAAGCATTGTCCTCTGCAGCACAGCCTCTGCCAGGGCAGCACAGAGGCCTTTTAAAAGAGCAGGAGAGCAGGACTGCTGTGGAGAGGAAAGCAGCTCAAGCACTCACACGTGGGCCAGGAGCAGGTGCCATGCTCCAGGAGCCCTGGTGGATCCCCTAGCTAGCCCATGGCTGTCCAGAGGTGTGTGGGTATGTTGTAACAGCTGGAAATATCGGAACAAATGTGGCTGTGTAGCCCCGCTCAGGCTGTTCAGGACCAGGAATTCAGTCTCAGGAGAGATTATATGGTTCCTGCAAAGCACCAGATCCACTCCCTTGGAATAGGCTAAGAGGAAGTCACCCTAGAGGGATCTGGACAGGCTGGATTGATGGGACAAGGCAACTGAATGAGGTTCAACAAAGGGAAGTGAAGGGTCCTGCTCCTGGGTCACACAACCCCACACAGCACTACAGGCTGGGGCAGAGTGGCTGGAAATCTGCCCAGGGGAAAAGGACCTGGAGGTGCTGGTCAACAGCAGCTGAACACGAGCCAGGTGTGCCCAGGAGGCCAAGAGGCCAAAGGCACCTGGTCTGTACCAGCAGTGGTGTGTCCAGCAGGAGCAGGGCAGGATTGGCCCCCTGTGCTCAGCCCCAGTGAGGCCACACCTTGAATATTTGGTTCGGTTTTGGGCCCCTCACAACAAGAAAGACATTGAGGTGCTGGAGCACGTCCAGAAAAGGGCAACAGAGCTGGTGAAGGGTCTGGAGCACAAGTCCTGTGAGGAGCAGCTGAGGGAGCTGGGGTAGTTTGGTCTGCAGAAAAGAAGTCTCAGAGGAGACCTTACAACTCTCAGAAACAGGAGGGTGTAGTGAGGTCTACTTTGGTCCTCTCTCTCAAGTAACAAGGTCTTAAGATTATCAGGGTAGGTTTAGATTGGATATTGGGAAAAAATTATTCACCAAAAGGGTTATCAGGCACTGGAACAGGCTGCCAAGGGAAATGGTGGAGTCAGCACCCCTGGAAGTATTGAAAAGGTGTGTAGATGTGGCACTTAGGGACAAGATAGTTGTGAACCTGGCAGTGCTGGGTTAATGGCTGGACACAACAATCTTAGAGGTCTTCTTCAATATAAAAAACTGCTGATTCTATGATTCAATCCTGTTTCATTTACGAGATTTGATGTGATGATAGGCCAAGCTATCCAGCCTGGGGCCTTTTGCACCCATATGCAAAGCAAAATATCTGAAGTTATTACTTGCTGGAGCAGATAGCCTCTGCTGTATCATGTCATCGTGCAGACTGTCAAAATAAATGGCTTTGAAAGATCTGGTAAAAGATACCAGTAGAGAGGCAGACAGATGGCTCAGATGAGAAAAGACAAACTTCATCAGAGCTCTGATCTGAGCTCACAGTGTCTCGATTGTTTCCTTGGAGCTGGCTTTTCAAGGGCTTGCAGACCCTGCATAGACAGACTGACCTGCCTGCGGGTGAGCTGAGACAGCATGAAGAGTCCAGACCCTGTCTGAGAAAGCTGCTACCCCACTGCTGTTGTTTTCCTGGTAGAAACTCGGCCCTACGTGTAATTCCAACACACAGGCTTTGACTGTGCTTGCTAAGAGTGAGTCTGGTGGCACCTTGCAGCAGCAAGCTTGGTCTCTTTCCTTGAACCAGGTATGGAAGGGCCAGGCAACACCCCTGGCCTGGATTATCCTCACCTGTCCTCATCCATGTGTCCTGGGTGTTAGATCAAAACACAGGAATTTTTTGATTGTACTGCAGAAAAATCTCTCTGGCAGCAGATATGAATGACTTTGTGATAAATAATTCCTTCCCTGCCCTTTGAAATACATATGCTGCTGATAACTCAGCTATTGAGTCATATTGGAAAAGAGTGGAGACCTTTTGCTTTGCCAGCTCCTGTTTTAAGCCTAACTGCTAGTTCAATGCAGCCATGAATCCTTGCATACAATATTTTGCTATTTAAGCAGGAAAAGCATGAGGAAAGAAAAACCCTCATCCTAGAAGGAAATTAGCATCCAGCAGCCTAATAACCCATTCTCTGCATCACATGCAGGGTGGCGTAATTAAAGCCATAAAATATTCAGAATTGATCTCCCCATTTGGAAGATACACTTGCAACAAAACTAATGATGGCTGCTGCTGTGTGCCTGTGAGAGGGTATCTCCCAAAAAAGGCTGCTCTTCCTAAGAAGCCTGCTGCTTCTATCCTGCCTTTCAGGGGAGATGAAGGTCCAATAACCCAGGCAGCAAATGCATCCAGTTCCTGCCCAGCCCCAGCTTGAGGGGTCACAGCTCAACTCTTCAAAATTTGAGGTGGGCTTTTCTCCTGCAAAAAGCTCCTGGAGCACAAAGCTCCCCAGAGCACATCCAAGCCCAGCAGCACATCCTGCACAGCACAAAGCTCCCCAGAGCCCATCCAAGCCCAGCAGCACGTCCTGCAGAGCACAAAGCTCCCCAGAGCCCATCCAAGCCCAGCAGGACGTCCTGCAGAGCACAAAGCTCCCCAGAGCCCATCCAAGCCCAGCAGCACGTCCTGCAGAGCACAAAGCTCCCCAGAGCCCATCCAAGCCCAGCAGCACGTCCTGCAGAGCAGCCACCAGCCCCTGCTCACCCTCAGCAGTGACAGAACTCATCATCAAAGCAAGGGGCACCCAGGCTTGGCAGATCACTGCCCACAGACTCTCGGTGCTTGTGGAATTTGCCCAAGTTCCCACGAGGCTGATGAATTACCCCATGGCACAGAGACATTGGCAGGTCTCCTCTCACTCTGCCACTACCAGGACTGCATTAAATTTCCTGCCTGTGACTTCTGCTAGACAAAGAACACTGTCTCAACCAAGGATTTTTGTTTTGATGGTCTTGGTTTAATTCTATAAGTGTGAAAGTCTCTTCAAGTCTGTTATGTATCCTTTAGAAGCAAAACAAATTCCCTAATCTAAAAGTTTCAAAAGAAGGATGAGAAGTCAAGACAGAAAACCTTTTAAGCAGAGTTAGTTGACAATAGTTTTAATAGTTAAATAGTTAGTTAGTTAATTTAATTTAATAGATCATTTAATATATAGTTTTAAGCTGTACAGTGAACAGAAAGTATCTGATCTGCTTTAAGATCTCTTTAAACTCTGTATTACATTTTTATTCTCTGCTTTCTACCCCTATTTCAGCCACTGCAGTGACAGCTTTGCCAGGTATCCTCATGCTTCAGGGCAGGGTTATGAAGCCAGTGCTCTCCTTGTAAAACCAAGTCTCAGACCTTTTGGTAGGACATCTCCAGACTAATGCCTCCTGCCGAGTCTCCATCCACCTCATCCCAAGAAAGAAGAGGCCCATCTCTGCTGCACTGGACCTGCTGCAAAATAGCACTTATCCCAGCCTATTACACGGAACAAAACCCATTACTAAAACCCTGGACATCAGAGCCAGTAACTGCAAGGATTTACACTATAACCCGGTAGCTTCTCCCACTATATCCCATTCTGAGAACCAGATATTCTTCTGGCATGTGTAGCTAAGAGAGCAAATGCAGCCTGAGATCCACCCTGCAGCCAGCTCTGAGCTAGTAGAAAACTATTCCCACAATTCAGCTTAATTTTGCTTCCTGCCTCTTTCAAAAAAATAAAAAGCTCTCTTGTAGAAAACATCGGATGACTCCCCTTGATTTACAGCTGGAGCCTTTAGGAGATGTAAGAAGTAATTATGACCTCCTTCTTAAATGTCTTGCTTCTGAAAGCCAAAAACAATCTGAATAAAAAATTAATTGATCAATATTCTCCCACCATTTTTCGCCAATTAAGCCTGTAAGTTAGTGCACCTTAAATAATGTGCCAGAGCAAAGGTTTCATGGGCTCAGCCTTGGCTGATCACCTGTGAAAATTAAATATGCTTAATTTTTATGTGATAACAATTATGTAACTCATTTTTGGAAGTAAATAATTCAGCACAGATGAGAGTCACAACACAGATGAACGGACTGTGCCTGTGTTTTGCCTACTGATAAGGGGCAGTTTTGCTGTCCCTTTGAATGCCTGCAGGACCAGCATTAACCTCTGCAAGCATCTTGAGAGAGAAATACAAAATAGCCCTCCCAGCAAAGTTAATTCCATTGCCAGCTGACATTTGTTTCTTTTTATCTATACATTTGTCTAATTAAGAAGATACAGTGCTGTTTTAATTTTCATATAAACTCTTAACTTCAATGGGGATGCATTCTGCAAACCAAACAAGGATTTATTAAGATAATAAAGCAAGCACTTCATAAAAATTTAAATGCCTGCTCTGAGCACCTTTTTTGTGGAACTAAGAGGCCAAACTGGGGGAAGGATCTGCAGCAAACCACTTCAGCAAGCTCATGCCCAGGTGTGTGTGTATGAAGTCCGTGTGTGCAGCGGTGGCTCCCCATATCTGAGGCTGCTTGCCCCCACAACACCTAGACTTCAGCAGGGTTTTAGCTGTGTGCCAGCTTTGCACCTTTTCAAACACAGGGGTGCCCTGGTTCAAATTAATGGATTCATTTACAAGGACCTTGGCTGGGGGGAAGGCATATTAGTTTCTCCTGCTTGCGCTGCATCGTCTGTTTATAACAACACAGTTAATCAAAGGAAGGGGAGATGAAGATCTTTTTTTGCCAGTGTGGCAGGAAAGACTGTGAAGCTTTAATTGACCCCTCGAGAGACAAAGTGAAAAGCTTGTGGAATGAGTTGAATTTTTAACACAAGGGCATGTTTTCCTTCCACTTCTGCTCTAGAGACTAAAAGGAAGGGTCGTGCTGCCAGCTCCCTGCTGCCCTGGGTGCAGCTGCTGCACCACCTCCTTACCTGAATCGTTTCAGAAGCAATGCAGCTATTAATACTTCAGGGTAATGACTCAGTAATCCCTTAAACCCCATAATTGAAAAAAAAAAATGGCCACTGCTGACTAATGATTTTGATGCTGGGGAATAATTAATTGACTTCTGGATAAGGTGCCTGAGGATTTTAAAGTGATTGGTAGCTCTGCCTCACTTGTCTGGCCTCTGCAAGCTGTTCCCAAAGGCAACATGCCCTGGATCAGCCAGGCAAAATGGTATCCAGGTCCTTTGAGACCTGGGCTGGGGGGACAAGGATGTCCCGTGTGCTATGTCCTCCATCCCTCACAACACATGGAGGCACCAAGGTGGGTTTAGAAATCACAATGCTGGCAGGCTCCCAGCAGGGTGGGTGAGAAGGGACCATGGTCCTTGTGACTGAACGAAAATTCTGCAAAATTAAAGAGAGAGGGCACCGTATAGCACATCTGATAGTTTGAGGGTTTTTTAAGGAGGGGTGAAAAATTCCAAGCTCAGCATTTAGAAAGATGGGGATAGAGAAAAGGATTCTCAGAAATACTCAAAATGTGATGAGAAGTTCCTGCAGAGAAATAGTGAAGTGTGCCTGCTATTCCACAGGCTTTTATCTGGAAAACTCTTCCAGTTACCTCTATCAAATCAGGTTTTCCCCCCTCCACTTTATTTCTGGGTGGGGAAAGAGACCAAGAGGCTGAAAATACATGTTACAGCACAGGGCAGAAAAGGACAAGCTTCCTACTCTCTCCTCCTCCCCTGGCCATGACTTACAGCAAGATTGCACAAAACTGAGGACAGGCAGGGATTAACTGCCTGGCCAGATGAGGAAAGATGTGCTCAGGGGTAGTTTGTTATAGCAAGACCTGACCATGTTGGCCCTCCAGAAAATGGACAGCAGGTTCCAGTAGTGAAGATTACTGAGGATTGCTATAATTTGTTCCCAGTGCTGCATGTGAGCTCTGCATCTCCTTTCCTTTCACTGTCCTGGTAAACCTGAAGTGCAGAAGCAGCATTTTCCTCAGTGTACCCAGCAGTCAATAGGCTACCACAAGTTCCAGCTGATAATTGATGTTTTAACACATGGAAATTCCGGGAGGAGGTAAGCCCATAGCCTTCAAACTCAGTATTGAGGAATAATTCTAACCAGAAAAAGCATATGATCTGGTTGTAATTTGCACAATCACTCTGCAGATGTGGACACCTAAGTGAAAACCACAAAAAAAAAATGGGATTAGATAGAGGCAATGGCTTCTTTACAACTAAAATCCTTTACTTCTTCTAAAAATCTTTCTTCCCTTCTCTTCATACCACTGCAGCTCCAACAGTACTATAATAAATAATAAGCATCATAAACCACGTAGCAAGAAAACCCAAACAGCACCATAGCTGCTCATCACTTGACTTAAAACATTCTAGTTGGATTTTCCCTCTGCCATAACAAACACTATATTTTTCCTCTTCTTCTCAAATAACTGTGACACAACCACAAGAAAGTTCCCTGCAAGCCCCCAGCATTATGCAGCCTCATTAGGAGTTTTGATTATTTATTTGGCACATCTCCAGCTAGCCTGAGTGGCTGTGAGTGTCAGTCCTGCGCGCTGATTCATATCGCCTGCAGTTAATACAGTCCAAGCGCCAAAGGCAAGCCAAAGGGCAAAGTCAAAGTAGGTAATAGCATCAGCTGGGAAAAGTAGCCAATGCACGTAATGTCAGTGACCTCATGGTGACCCCACTGAGGTTTTTATTTTAATGGGAAGCGCTGAAAATGAAGTATTGCCTAGGGACGTATCAATATCTTCATGGAAATGACCACAGCCCCGCACTCTTCTTCTGTCAGTTTCCTTTTAATGATTTCTAATCTTGTTGTAAGACAAGAAAAACTGCAGTTTACTTGGTCTGGGTCTACAGGGAGGTTTCATTTCATTCTTCCCTTCCTTCCTCTGAAGTACCAGATGCTACACAGGATTAGACAGCAGTTTGAACTAGAATGTAAAAAACAGCCTTAAGAAACGTTTGCATTGCCTTAAAAGTCCTCTTGGAACCAGACATCCAGATTTTGGTCCTCATTTGAACCAGCTATTTTTTCCTTCACTGCAGCAGTGTTATGGAGGTTGACTGAAAGTCAGCAAAGTTGTGTTACATGTAATGACCCTGGGACAACTGACCAATGACCCATTGACCATCTCCAGGTTTTAGTGAGCAGGGCAGAAACATACCTCCAGCCTTGTCTGGAAGTGCCCAGTTTTGATCTCTTTGTCTTACACTAGAGGAAAAAAACAGCCCACTCTTCATTTCGTGGGAATCAGTTTTTGTAGGAGCATTTCCTCTGACTTTTCAGATCAAATCTTCACCTAGAATTTTTTCCCCACTGTGCCAAAATGTAAGTGATGAATATTATTGACAAAGGAAGCAACAGATGAATAAATAATAGTTATATTTTCAACTTATCCATTAAAAGGCATAAGGACACCAAAGCCATCCCAAAGGAGTTGTACTTTACCACCACTGGGTAGAGATTTTTCTAGAGGTTTGTGAAGCCCAAATCATCCATATTCATGTCAAACACATAGAGTTCCTGTCAAAAAGGCTTTAATCAGACACAAAGCAGAATGTAGGTTACTCTTGCACCAATAGCTCCTGATATGGTGATCTAAAAAATGTCATAGCAACCAGTCCTGCAATGGGCTGGATTTTCCCTGAGTTCTATCAACAGCTCAAATCATGTCTTGGAATTCAGGCCAGAGCAAAGAACCAGCCCCAAGGACTGCAAGCACCCTCCTCTTCAAGCTTATAAATTCCTAAGTTGTCCTATAAGAGGAGAAAAAAGACATGAAGTAAAAAAAGTTTAAAAAAAAAAGAAAAAAACAGGAGGAATTTGGACTGAAAGTGTTCTTCCCACTGGTGTTAAGCAGTGCATGAAAGCTGGAGCACTATGTTCAGGATCCAGCCTTTGAGAAGGTAATTTCTCCACTCCATGGGGATTGTTGGGATGGGATTTGGTGCCAGGTACAACATCCTTCCTAGCTGTCAGACTTCCTAGCACCCTTAAAGACTATCTGGCTGTGCTGTGACCTTCCCAGCATGCCAGCTTGGAGCAGGAGAGACACATCTAGACCAAACTACACTCCTCCAGCTCTCCAAAGCGCCTCAGGGACCAGCACCAGAGAACTTTCCACCTGGAGGGTCATGACCTGGACATTTCAGGGGCACTAGAAATGTTTGTGCTGCATACAGCTCATGCAGCACAGCGTGGCCATGATGTGGCCCCTGAGAGAGAAGCCCAGGTGTTCTCCAGCCACAGAGCATCCCACAGCAAGGCACAGCAAGGCTCCCACCACTTCTTCAAAAAGCACCCTGGGACTCCACTGCTGTACAGCTGACAGCTCCAGCAGCCAGGCAAAGCAGCTTTTCCCATACTGTGTTTCCTCCCAAGTCTGTCCTTCACACTGCAATCAGCCTTCAGACACCCCACATCTCCTTGAAACTCAAATTGCTGTCTCTTCACATGCACACCGTGTACTCCTTGTACTCTGCTGGGGACAAGGAGAAAGGGGGAAGGGGTCCTACCCCCCTTCAGAAAATGCTAATTAGATTATTTCAACCTGCTCCCTTCAAAATGTACCGTTTATGGACCAATAAATTGCACACCCAGAGGTGACATTCCCCAAATAAACGATTACTTAAGGATTAGTCACGCAGCTGGACCGAGGGCATATGGCTGGCTTTGCAGGAAGGATTGTTGTAGCATAGATGAATACAGATGACTCCAGCAGCCAGGGCAGGGACCCATCTTCCACTTCTGGTGGGTATAAAGCTTCAGGCTTCAGGTGTGTCTACCTGTATTTGGCATCTCCTAGGCACACCTACAGCACTGCAGCTGGTGTTTGTGAAAGAAAGGAAATCCTTCGCAAAAAGAAAGTGACAAGCTGAAAAAAGTGTTTGGCTTCCTGAAAAGATCTTGATCAATGTACTTAAAATTCTTCCCCCTCCAACTGGCAGTTTCTGAAGGACAGTGGAAAGACAAGAACTTTCTGAAGCATTTTCAGAGGCAGAATTCATAGGGGTGCCCAGGGAGCTCTTGGAGCAGCCCAAGCACAGGGCCCTCAGGCTGCACAGCAAACTCCTCTCCAAAGGGCCATTCTCAGAGAGAGATGAAGCTGGGGATTTGTGTTCTCCTTCAAAACCAGGAGCTGCACTCCCTCTAAGAAAAACTGTTCTCTGTAAGCGCATAATTCATATTTTATTTTCATAGCCTTGATGGGGTGAAAAGAAATGCTACAACTGACTTCACTAAAGGTTTCAAATCAACCCCATTATCTGTTACATTAATAATTGCAGCTTTTAGCATAGTGGAGCCCAGCAGTTTCTTAGGATGCAGCAGATGCCCTTTGATTGCTCCACTTTTTTTCCTATTGCTAATTTAGGATAATGGTTGGACTCGATGATCTTAGAGAACATTTCCAGCCTTAATGATTCCATGGTTCTATTTATTACTTCCAGGACATCAATGGGACATTTCTTCCTTTATTTTGGAGGGAGAGGATGGAGACAGGTTTGAACTTGCTGAGGCACCAGCACAGCAGAGGCAAATGTTGTTCTCCGAGCAGAGACCTGCACCCTGCGTCCACCTAAACCCATAATCACTCCCTGCTTGTGTCTTAGGGCCCACAAAATCATGAATAACACTTAGAGAGCAAGCTTGGCTGCAACAGCCCTTAGTTTATCAAGACTACCTTCATAATTTCAAACACTTTCTGGACGAAAACTGCTGAAAAAACAGCAGGTGACCGGGAAAACTTGATTATTCGCTGTTTCCTTTCCGCCTCATCTGTTTTTCCTTCATTCACGGGTCTTTCCCGCATTGTGTCGCTCCCGCAGGGCACTGGCGATGTGTTCCCGGCCGGCAGCTCCCGTGGCCGGTCCGAGGGGTCCCTCTGCCGATGTGAAGCGGCGGCGGCCGGAGCGGAGCGGAGCTGGGGATGTCCCTGAGCTTTCCCTGCCCGGCCAGACCGGGCTGCGCCGGC